>NC_088650.1:14229377-14404377 GCF_964019385.1 Sycon ciliatum | reverse complement strand
TGTATAATGTACGTGTACATGACATTGTGTATGCATGTCATACTATATGTTTGCCATACAGACCTCTGCACTTCGATAGTATAATTGTCTTCATGTACTTCAAAAGGATGTGTTTCAATATTGCTTATCAAGACAATGAACTCATAGCTGGAGGGAACCGATCATTGAAGAAGTTCTTTTTCCTATGTAGAGAGACGGTGATGTAGAGTGTGATGTAGAGTATGATGTGGAGATTGGCTTGGGAAGGCCCGTTGGCAGCAATACGATTTACCTTCGCGGAGGCAGACAGTGTCGCCCTGGGGCGGTGGCCATCCGTTGTTCATGAGCAAAGACCAAGTCGGGACTTCTCCGAAGTCATCATCACTTCCCCCCCCCCCCCCCCCCGCACCTTCATCTCACCGTCCATGACTGAAATGTGACAGTGTTGGTGCAAGTAGAGTCCAGTGCAGTACGAACGCCGGTGCTGGGCAATGAGTTGATTGTTGGTGATGTGTGTGCTTGTCAGTCTGCTGTATATATAGATCACTGTGTGCATGTTTCTTCTGCTCTGTGTATACCGGTAGATCATATCTTGTGTGTGTGTGCACGCGCATGCGTGTGTGCGTGTGTGTGCCTGTTCCGCTCTCTGTATAGATCGATAACCGGATTGGACCTGCAGCAGCTGGAAGAGAAGATAGCAAGCCGACCAAGGCGCCTCAAACGAAGTCTAGGTATGTCACCGTCTCAGTTGGAAGATGTTCTTTATCCTGACGTGCCTTGTGTAAAGGCACCCAATCCTTTGGGCTTAGTCACTGTCCACATCTAAAGTCTATTCAAAACTGATACTGTAAATATACAGATTTTCGGCAGCTATTTAATTTCGGCTATATTCGGCACCAGTGACCAGATGGGTAGACAACATTAGGAATGACCTTTTACTTCTCAATATGTCTCTTTTGGAAGCGGAGCAACTTGCCTCAGACAGAACGCACTGGCTCGACGTTGTCGACAGATGCATGACCCTCATTTGATTTTTCATATGAGCTATATGCGTGCTGTACTATTATTATATTCGGCACCGACCCAAAACGCCTAAATTAAAACGCCGATGAAATTTTTCACAGCATCTGTCGCACTATACCATGCCCTCTGCCCCACGCCGAAAATAAATCGCCGCCGAAATGTCAAAAATCGTGAAGTGCCGAAATTTTGCAGCGCCGAAATTTTGTATATTTACAGTAATTGATCTCTGGACTTTTCAAATCCAATTTAGACCAAACTAGGCTCGAAAACTCAATTATAATTCCGCCGGAACTGGGTTTTTGACCAGCATACGCATCGGACTGAGCAAGCTGTCGGTCTGATCACAGACTTAGCTCATCATCGGGAGTCGTATCACATGCAGCCAGGCGTGGACTTAGCAATGCAATATTGCCTTTAAATGGGAGATGTCCTTTTTTCAATAGCCCCACTAGCCGTCCTCTTGAAATATTCGAATACATGTACCAATGGAAATGTGCTGCAGTTTTTTTTAACCTTCTTTTTCATTTTTCTTTCCTATGGCTCTTAATTAACTCGGTTCAGTGGTCTGCTTTACTGATGTGCAATTATTATTTTTGAGACAATAATTAACGTGTTAAACTAGTAAATGGTTATTGCTGTCTCTCTGTGTCTGGCTGGGTACAGGTCGTCGCATGTCACAGGTGGCCGGTCTCCTACTGCCTTCTGGAGAGGATCAGGCTGAGGTAAGAGAGAGAAAGAGAGAGAGAGAGAGAGAGAGAGAGAGAGGGGGGGGGGGGTGTTGTGTGTTGTCCTTGCCTGCATAACGTTTATTGCAGAAATGGAAGTTTTTGTTTTCATTCCTGGGATCTTATAAAAAGTGCCAGAATCTGATTGTTGGCAGTGTGAAAACAGCAATGGGTATACTAGTGATCATTATGATGCATCATTGAAACTTCTCTTTTACTAGTCTCACATTGGAGTCTTTGATAGTGGCAGGCATGCCACTGAAACTTACTTGAGTGCATATATCTCCACGATGACCATACTTGGAAAACCGAATCATTCGAACTCGCGGCACCTACATTGTTCGAGGGATGTCCGTCCCATGAAGTAGTAAACAGGCGCGTACGCAGGGTCACCTCTAGGGGGGTTTCCAACCGAATCATAAACAATGCATTGTTCGCGTTCCTTGGATCATATTTAGGGGTGAAACGAAGGTCTCAATTTGCCAAACAAACCTTCTCCATGAAAACGAACGAAGGTGTCGAAGGATTCTTTTACCAGTTCACAGTTTCTCTTCAAGCACACTCTGTGCATGTGCCCTACAAAGTACACGACTGTGCACATATTTGCTATGCAGTCACCACAATTGGCACACCCATAGCTTTTGCACTGCGCAGTTTGCACCCCAAACTGCCCAAGACCACAATTGTACTTCTTGCCACCTTGGCCGTGAAAGGCCATGCTCAAGCGCAGTCCGTGGCCTACTATGGACTTGCAGTGGCACCTACCGGGAGCCAAGTGGACACAAAACTAGTCGACTGTCCAAACTACAGTACAGTACCTCCTGTATACAAGGAAGATCAGTGCATGTGTGTGCAGAAATCGTCTATTGACCTTCTTTTGAATTGAAAACGAAGGTTTGTTTCAAATGAAAACGAAGGTTCTTCGAACCTTTGACACCTTCGTTTCACCCCTAATCATATTCATATTCATATTCATCATATTCATCAGTTCTACCCGCTCAATCTTCCTGGAAGTGGAATGGTATCCACGTCCACGAGAGAAGAGAATGAGGTCGACCATGATAGCCAGGACACTGCAGGCGCGTAGCACCGCCGTTGGAGGTGGTCCGGGTGCATGGCCATGGGGGTCGGGGGGGTGTCCCCCCCGGGAAAAATTGGAAATTAGGGAGCAAAATCCTGCATTCTGGGCACTTTTGGCATTGGTCAGGCCACAGGCGGACTGGCCGGACCTGCTGCTACGCTCCTGCACTGTACCAGCGGTAGAGTGCAGCAACGGTGCGAAAAATGCCCCAAACAAAGGCCCAAACGCGTCCTGCTCCAGCGATTTCGTTTTTCTCGATCGCAGAGTTTCGATTGTTTTGCTGTATACTCTTGAGAATATCACAAGTGAAGCCCCTGCAAACTTAAGCAAGTCGATGTGACAAACAGTCTCAAATTCTCGATACTCAAGTCGCACTGCGCGCTTTGGAAATTGCCGAGATCGCGGCTCAACTTACGAATGATATATCTCAAGAAACATTGCTCGCAGCGCTTCGCGAATTGTTTCTACCGACAGCTGAGAGTTTTCTATTCGATCTGGATATTTGGATCGTTGGAATTGAGCGAGATTTGACTGAGTTATGACCTGTTGAAGTTTTCATTCTTGTCAGATCAATCGCGCGCCCTACCAAAAAATGCCCAAAAATGTTGCTCGTTTGGAACATTTGGGGGGTTTCCGGGCAACGGGAACCCCCCCCCCCCCCCCTGCGTACGCGCCTGCTAAAATACCATAATTTTCCACACCCTGATATAAAGTAGGTGCTGTCCGGTGTTCAACGAGTGTCTGTTTTCACTAGCCGTCTTTCTAAGACGGTATCATTGTGTTATAGCGCAGGCAACTTGAAATTGTTGTACATGTGTTGTAGTACGTTATTATGTGTACGTCCTGTGTGTGTGTGTGTGTACGTCCTGTGTGTGTGTGTGTGTGTGTACGTGTGTGTGTACGTGGTGTTGGTGCATTCGCATGTTGCTGTGGTGTGAAAAGCAGTCTTCGTCTTGAGTTCGTTGGATCACGATCAGTTCTGTGTTCTATTTTGTCACACTTACAGCAACTGACAACCCTCACAGATCAACTTGTAGATGCAGTAAGTGACAATGCTGTAACCTTTTAATAGCGCTGTACATTTGTCAACAAGTCCATTTGCTGCTTGCAAGTACACACGCAAACCAGATTTAAAAGACAAACAAATTGAATTGAGTTGTCGAAGTGTGATTAACTAATGTTGCCTTGCCGCTTGTTCAAATTGAAATTGGACTACTTTCTTAGTACTTGTTAGAGAGCCTGAGTCGATAGTTTTGCCAGCTATTGTCACGGCTTTTCCGTCTTCGTCTGTTGCACAGTGGGCGATCAAAGGCAGAGCTCAAACAAACTACCCCGAAGGGAAAGACTGTCGTCAGTTTAATCCGACGAACTGCGGCTCTCCTCGCCACTCCACACAACAACAAAAGACTCGTGCACACTGGGAGAGAGAGCGTTTTCTCTAACTGGCTTTCAGTAAGGGGACTGGAGAACTGCGCTCCAACAAAACGGACAAGAGAATATATTATGGGGACGTGGAGAAAAGAGGGGAAAAAGTGGGGTGAGGGATACTAAAGAGGTGCCTGTGCAAAGTACAACAAGGCCTGAACAGGACGGGAGACAAAGACGAACGACGGGGAAATACGACGGACACAAGACGGCAACCAGACAAATACAACGGAGACAAGACGAGAAAATGTGTATGCAACGGGGACGAGATGATAAATAATGCATACGGAGGGGACAGAAGACGGTGCAGCGGCATGTACTAAGCATTCCAAGACGGCGCAGCGGCGTGTACCACGGATCAGCAGCATGTACGACACAGAGACACATACGCAGCCACGTGTACGACAAAAGAGACACAAGCGCAGCCACATGTACGACAAGAGACACCCGCGCAGCCGCATGTACGACACAGAGCTACAAGCGCGACCACATGTACAACAAGACTGTCTTAAAATTCAACAGTGCATCATGTACATACGAATTAAACAGACCCGCATGTACGAGTATGTGGCCTAAATTGAATATAACTGCAGATTCAAGCCATTGCAATTTTGTTGTAAATCATCCCTGTTCGATGTGTGCTTATCTTGCTCCGCAGTGTGTGAAGCAGGACCGTACAATCATGGACGCGCCTGTAGATCTGATCTCCAGTCATATCGACTCGTCGCCGTTCCAGGTCGTCGAGACTACCAGCTTTCCAAAGGTACTGGCTGCGTTGCAAGCGCTGGCGCAGGTTGCGCTTATCCAGTTCCCCCCCCCCCCTTTCCAGTGTGTCCTACACGATACACTTAACCCTTTCCGGACTGATGCCGCACATGTGCGTCAAAACGTCATACCCTGATTTCCTGATGCCGCATATGTGCGTCAAGTAAAAGCGCATACTTGTACAGTGCATATACATCACTGTTCAAATTGCCGTAACTCCATTGTCCTTTATCCGATTGTCGCGAATGATGGCTCATTGGAAAGGTGAGAGAATAAGCTTTCCAGTGGTATGTCGTTTGATAGCGCGGTGCGGAATCACTGAGTATCGAAGAACGAAACACGGATACGCTTGAAATTGTTTCGAAAATTTGTACGCAGAGCGCTTCAAAGTGCGTCGGCGTGCCTCAAACGGGGACTTTCCCAGTGACTCATCGCTGCACAGCGCATGCGAAGTAGAGATCAAATGAATCGCTTGAGCTTCATGAATCTGCAGGACTTTGAATCATCGTTCTACGTTGAGTAAAAATTGAGAAACGATAAAATTTGTGGAGGTGGGTACAGAATCTCGCTCAGGCGCAATAGGGCAGCTCTCAACAGGCTTGAAGGCGATTCTGTTGCTCCTGCCGGGTGTCTAGTGGCGATATTCAGAGAGAGAACATCTGTAGCTTTCCAATGCGACCAAAAAGAAATAATTACGAAACTGATGAGTGAAATTAGATAATTTTCAAATGCATACTGGGACTATTGCGTATGGCAGGGCGGCCGGTGGCAGGAATCAGGGGATTTAGCACCAGGGCGCAAAAGGTTAAAGTCGTTGCATCATTGCTGCCCTGATACTAAACGGATGTCTCGCATACTGCATGGTGACTTGTACCGGTGCACCGGCTGTTGGATTGTGCCGTTGCCATGGTTACAGAATGCAGTGGGTAATCTATAGACCATGCCACTGCATAGAAGTTAAATGTATGCCGTTTTCGGCAATACTGGCCGAGGGGCTTTGAAGTTTGTGAGCCCTAAAATTTCACCTAATCTGAAATACATCCACACAAAAGCCTTGAAATGATGTGGCGCTTATTTCAGACAGGCGCTGATTTCCGAAAAGTATACTTTGATATGCTTCACCTACCCTGCAATGAGCTCCGCATGCATGCTATGTCGAAACTAATGGCCGCATGATGCTTCTGTGACCGTATTGCCTACAGATCCATACGCTATTCTCACTGCTCGCTCTCAATCATATGTACGTCACGTCAGTGGGACGGCTAGTCGGAGTCATCACTATTGAAGAGGTGAGGTGCACCACAGTACATACATGTACATGACTGTATACCAGTACAACAGTTCTAGTTTTCACCTGGGGGGGGGGGGGGGGGGTACTACAGTTCTCATTTACACCGGGGGGGGGGGGGGGGAGGGAGGGGAGCAGGACGGGAGCTCTTTTTCAGCGTATTGCTGCCAGCTGTGTTGACTCCGGTGGAGACATGCCGTCGCCGCTGCATGCCTGTAGGTCACTTGGGTAACGGTTTCCTGTCAAGCTTTTGTGTTCAATCTTACACTTCAATCCAGTGTTCTATTCGGGCTGTCTTTTTTGCTTTGGACAAATTGGCTCTTACTTCATGGTTTCACACGATTGGTTTTCTGAATAAACCCGTTCTTGACAGCAATTCCAGTACTTCTCTCATGAAGCCACCTACTTCCGTCATTACTTGCCTCGATTGTGTGCTGTTCTCCTTACTGCCATTCTCGCTATCATCATTGGCTCCCGGTACAGGTTCGGAACTCAGTTGATGGTCTCGACAAGGCAGTGGATCCGCCCCAGAACATCAGCAGCGCTCACACAGTACTCGAAGAGATAGAACTTGAAGATATCGAGACACCGGTAACGCCGAACGGCATGGCGGAGGATGACGTATGCTTAGCAGGCCAATCAAAGTGAACTGCGCGCGCACAGAGTACTCGAAGAGATAGAACTTGAAGATTTCAATACACCGGTAGCGCCGAACAGCATGACGGAGGATGACGTATGTTTAGCAGCCCAATCAAAGTGAACTGCGTGTGGTGTTACACCACTAGCGGCAAGAACAGAACAATGTGCCACTGATTACTTAGAGCCACCTTCACCAATATTTTGTATCACTGTTCAATTAGGTACCTTCACCAATATTTGTATCAACGTTCAATTAGCTACCTTCACCAATATTATTTTGTATCAACGTTCAATTAGCTTCCTTCGCCAATATTTGCATCACCGTTCAATTAGCCACTTTCACCACCAATATATTTATTATTGCTCCATCATGCAATATTGGTAGGAGCACACTTGACGTTTTTCGAAGTACCGCACTCTGGTAGAATACACTTGTACAGTTGTAGGTTGAGTTTGGTAATTTTCTGATGCCGATGGTTGACATGCACTACCGGTACTCGGTATTACTCTGTCAGTGCTGTTCTTTGTAAATATCAAGTATTAAATCGGGCAAATAGGGATAAAATCAGGCCACTTCCACCACTCAACAGAAGAAATGCACGCCCTGGTACCCGACCGATGCTGGGGAAAGGTTACAAGTACATGTAGGTGGAAGAGGCCCAGGAAGACAAGAAGATTGACATACTAGTATCTCATATCAGGCCACCATACTGGATTAGAGATCTACTTCGAAGTACACACGAATTGGCTCTTCCAGGGCCAGGTGAAGTTCAACTGTTCAACGGGAAGGAACTCCTTACAGTTGCCATGGTTGTCCAGAACCCTACTACAGGAAATGAAAATCCTGGGGAATTTTATTCAAAATTTGATCTAGAATGTGCAATACAAGAGAATGCCTGGTAAATTTGCCATAGGTCACAGACTTCACACGCATTTGCAAGGAAAAATTGGAAAAATGGGCGACGGAATACATGACATGCACGCGCAACACGGGTACAAATCGGAAACATTGTTGCATTGATTGCAATACGATAAATTCGTAAACAGGCTTAAAAAAGAAAAGAAAACAATGCACAATAGCAGTAAAATTCTCAAAATATTTGCAACAGGAGAGATTCGCAATCAATTGCCATAGAGACGGTCATGTAGAGATAGCAAGTCGACAAAAAAAGATTCAAGATAGAAAAGAAATCGGCCGTTACTTAAAGTGTTTTGTACTTCCAACTCCGCACTGTCAGTGCTGAGTTCAGCCAGTGCTACGCTTCCTAACCGTGGACAGGTGCATCCTGCACAGAGAATGTAGCACAGAAGACCACAAGAGTCCGAAAATCAGAAAAAAATTATTAAAAAATCACGGTTAGCGTCAGACTCGGCTAGAGGCCGTGTTTTCCGCATCCATAGGAATGCAGCCACCCTCAAGGACCAAGAAATTAATTGCCCGCCCAAAATGAACACCCCCTTCATTCTAAAAGACTCCTTCTATTTTAATCAAGTCAAGTAAATGAACATACCGCATTTTCTCTAATAAGAGTCTGTGACCTCTCTCGCTACTACAGCACTGGCCAAAGAAATCCAACCTTTTGAATAAAATAGCGCCGGGCGCTACGCAGCCCTAGCACTACACATACTGTTCTGTGCACTCGAAAGCGGCGCTACTGTAGAAGCCATTATTCTAACGAGGCGCATATATAACGATTTCCCAAAATTGACTAGTTTACGTGTACCAAAGGTAACGATTCTCACTCATTCTTAACGCTCAAAAGGACAGTATACGTGTCGATTTCTGTATAACGATTTCTATTTTAACGACAGATTTCTCCTCGTTAACTCGTTGGAGTTAGTACTTCGTTATATATATATGGCTTTTTCAGTACTCTATTCAAAAGGTTGGATTTCTCTGGCCGGCACTGTAGAACCCAAGCCAAACCATACTACTGTAATGAAGACAATTACACTCGGACCTCGCTTATCTGGTCCTCTTATAGCCGGATCCCCCGCCATCCGGAAGAAAACCCTTGGTTACCGATTTACGGCATACGCCATGCATACATAAAGTATGTGTGTTCGATTATCCGGTTCCCTCGCGTATCCGGGTATTTTTTTTTGTGGAAAACGGATGTGTGCGGTTAAGCGAGGTCTGACTGTACTTGTTCGCCTACAGTCAAGGAGCATTGGATGCATGTACCGTATTTTTCCAGAGTATAAGCTGCACCCAGATTATTGGTCACAAAATACAGACATCTACCCTGTTTATCACCGCTAACCTGGCCATCCTAGTATAAGCCGCATCAACTTTTTTCTGCGTGAGTTACCGGTGTTCTTACAAAGTGCAGCAGCGTTTACTCTGGAAAATACGGTGCTCTTGTTTAGTGCTGAAACGAGTACTCTATAAGTTATCGAGCGAGTACTGTCACTATCGAGTCGAGTATCGAGTACTCTATAAGCAATCATGCGCATATATGTCAGTACCACATACCCATTTTTTGCACACCATTTACGCAATTCAATATCCTTCAATAAACACAAATTTTCATTGCAAAGCCACATGGACGACGGATGTGTACGTCGCTATCAAGTTTTTTATTTATTTATTTATCGAGTCCTTTTTTGATATCGAGTCGAGTACTCAACGAGCGGGTACTCGAGTACTCGGCGTACTCGTTTCAGCACTACTCTTGTTGCTACACCACGCAAGCGTGCATAGACGGGAGAGTAACGTATTCGAGCGCCAAACATGTGATCCACTGCAGTCGCGTAGCCTGCAAGGAGCACAAGCGCCACATGCACCCCTTCCCCTCCTTAAATTGTTTGACCCAGGTTCAGCATGCACATAACGACCATGAATGACATGCACCAGCCATCCTACACATATGCGGCCGTGCCTCCCCCCCCCCCCCACACACACCAAAAAAAGGGGACCAGCTACGTCCCTGCACTGACCGCCTGAAGGCCTACCCGATTGAGCAGGCGGTTGCGCACGTCATCAGTGGAGCCGCTGACGGAGCTGGAGTTGCTGTCCTGGCTCGACATCAGGTCCACCGGTCGCGAGAGCTTCTGGTCGGAGAGGACGGGAGCAATGCCGTCGATCGAAATGGTCGCTTTCTGCTCCGCCGCCCTGAAACAGCAAAGCACAACCAGATCATCGCAATTCGTAGTTGTGGCAATCGGCTCAAATAGTATTGTGCTCAGTATGCAGAGCACAATACTAAATTTTACTAAATAGCACTATTATTATCACTCAGGCTGCAATATTCAATGACATATAGACATATTCATAAATGACATATCTTCAATACCCATGAGCTACATTGTATATGATAATTATATCATTATATCATCGTTCTAGCTCAATTTCTTTCCTCTGTCATAGTCCTGTTTCCTCCATGCCATCTCCCAGTCATGACAAGACTGGAAAGACCTATGCAGCAAAGTGATAAAAGCATACATCAAAGCCTAATACTGCTTCCACCTGTGGCAGCTACATGGCTGTACGGTGTACCATAACATAACTCATTGACTAACATATTTTGTGAAAATATTATCCTGTAAAAGAATAGGAATGTAAACAATATACCTGTGAAAACACAACCTTTAATGCTACTAACACAACCTGTGACTACAATAATCATGAGATCAACCCCAAAACATTTCTTGCAGTTTACTTTCGTAGAGTTTGCAACTTTGTGTTCCTCAACACAACTTGCAGCTTTCTTCAAAATTATCCGCAACCCTGGTTCTGTCCTAGATCGGATATACATGCATTCATTGTTTCGTCTCATCATTATGGAGCAGCTTATGCGAAGGCTAGCCAAGCTTGCTTGGCGATGCCAACGCGGAAAAGCCTATAATAATAATAATAATAATAGTCCTGTTTATCATGTTCAGCATAAGCGAAGTTGTGGATCATGCTTGCATGGTTGACTCCAACGCGTACATGCAAGTAATAATAATAATAATAGAGAGGTTAAGTTACACGTTTTTTGCCCTTTTTCAAAACGCGGTGCAAATCTCACGTTACGTGTAATTTTTAGAGGTTAAGTTACACGTGCGACGTGACGTGAAATTTTGCCTGGCAGGATTCGGGTTTAGTTCGCACAAATATCAAATCTTCCTACAAACTCGATAAAATTCCGGAAACTCACACAAATTCGGTTGGAATAACCAAGCGAAACTTCCAAAAACTCACGTCATGAACTTACGTGCGGGACAGTCAACTGACGTAAAACACGTCAAATTTTACGTGAGTTTTTTCACTTTTTGACGTAAAAGTTCACGGACGTAAGACTTTTACGTGAAACTTAACCTCTCTAATGCAGAGCTATCTAAACAAATCAAGGGAAGAGGTCTAGTCGGACTGTGTTGTAAAACACAATTCCATTGGGCCTTTTTCTCTTTGTGCATGTAAACACAATCACACAGCACATGTATAATATTGGAGCAAGGCTAATTCGATGCACAACTCGTGTATCCTCTTGCAAACACAATGGTAAGTTACCTGTGTATAAAACATGGCTGCAGCCTGTTTGCACGGACAACATGTTCCATGCCTAGAACATACACCCAAGCATCTCTTATCCGGGCGCCTTGGGACCGGGCATTGCTCGTAGCTCACATTAGCCCGTAGCTCAGGACACGTCATACTAGATGAGCTGTCCTGAGCTACGTTTTGTGTATATCAATTTTTTTTAACAAAAGCATGTTCGCATACATGACTAAAAAGCGAAGAAGCACTTTTGCCATAGCCAATCAAGCTGAAGGTGCCCAGTAAAGCCCGTATCTGAGGCGTCTGGATAAGAAACGTTGAGTGTACAACCAGCCCTAGTACAGCTGTGAGTATGACTGGCTCTGCACACAGCTGTGAGTATGACTGGCTCTGTACACAGCTGTGAGTATGACTGGCTCTGTACACAGCTGTGAGTATGACTGGCTCTGTACACAGCTGTGAGTATGACTGGCTCTGTACACAGCTGTGAGTATGACTGGCTCTGTACACAGCTGTGAGTATGACTGGCTCTGTACACAGCTGTGAGTATGACTGGCTCTGTACACAGCTGTGAGTATGACTGGCTCTGTACACAGTTCACGACATTTTGCAAGGCTGGTATTAGGCCGAGTAAAAAAAATTACTAGATGATCGTCCTTTTTTTTGGAAAAATCGGGGAGGGCGGGAGGATTTTATTTTTATTTTTTTACTTTTTACCCTCTCATGCACACAGTGTACACAACAACATCAAGGTTTTTTTCTTTTTTTCTTTTTTTTCTTTTTTTCTTTTTCTTTCTTCAGCAGATCGATACTGACGTTGTGATATACTAGTAGTATGTGGTCCATATAGTAAAACTCACGATTTAAAAAATAAAATATTTCTTGGGGCGCTGACAAAAACTGGGGCGGACGGGGACGATCATCTAGCTTTTTTTTTTACTTGGCCTTACAGTGTACACTATAAATTCCTGAAGTGGACTTGCCCCGCAACACCAAATAGTGGGGAAATCATGCATAGGTCCCATTGTAAAGTGTGTACACGCGGGGCAACGGATGACCAACGCGCCAGTATAAGGTCAGCCCCAGGTCCACTAATCAAAACGCCAAGGCTGAACGAACAGCCTGCACATTGTGGAGCCTCCCGGCACATGCACCGTTTTCTTGCACTAAACTAGACAGCGAGGAGGCAATAGAGACATCATTATCAACAGTACCAGTACACATAGCTGAATCTGACCAGCACAGGATAAACTGAACAGTCATACACCACCCAGCGTCGGTTTAGTAACACACTAACAGGCCGCTTCACTACCAACACGGTGGTGCTGGTACACCAGTACAGACACAGATACAGACACAGACACAGACACACACACACACACACACACACACACACACACACACAGACACACACACACACACACACAGACACACACACACACACACACATCAGGATCAACTCACAGTTTCCTGGCATCACGCTCAGCAACAGACAAGTTCAGGTTTCCGCCTGTACAGTCATGGAAACAGACAAACAAGGTGTTACTCATACTTCAAGGTAGGAGCACTTTTTAGCTTCTGATGCATCCGTGATGTCATCAAGCTTATACATTACTCAAGCTAGAGGACATCCAGCAAAGTAGCAGTGTGATGTTTTTCAAATGTGCAATGTGTGTGTGTGTGTGTGCGCGCGCGGGCATGCACGCACATGAGTGTGTGCGGGAATGTGCATGTGTGCTTGTATCTGCAGTTGCAGACACACAAACATTTTAATAAAATGCAAGAAAGTGTGTGTGTGTGGCGGTGGTGGTGGTGGTGGTGGGTGGGGGGTCCAGTCTTACCTCGTGCAGAGTCAACAACATACAAGACCATTCCACAGAACAGGGCCACTGTGCACACAAACACACCATGCACAGCAAACAGAAAAAAAGAAAACAGGATCAGGCGAATAGTGAACGCAGAGCCCAATAGATGAGGAAGAAACCTGAAACTCACCAAATGGAAAATGTCGTGTGATACACATTACATTTGTCACATACACAAGGCACAGAGTGCATGGATGTTGCGCAATGAATCATACGGGAGCTGTCCGCTGTGCACATATGAATTAAGATGTCATTGATGACATCACTATCAGGCCTATTGGTACACACATTCACACAAGGCATGCACTGTGCTCATTTGCAGAACACTCACAGCACAACCAGGCCAAGAAGAAGCACTCGAGCAGGAGGTATCCACTCTTGTCGACCAGCACTCCAGCAGCATAGGCGACAACGGCAAGGCCCAGGTTCTGGATGGCTTGCATACTGGTGCAAGAGCAGGACACCGGCAAAGGAAAACAAAGAAACTTAGCATGAGCATGCACAAGGTAATACAGATCTGTAGACAATTCCGGAGGTTCAATTGCTGCTGCGAAAGAAGGATCTACGGGCGGGAACCGAACACAGTATCTCAGTTTTTCTGTTTTTCTGGGGCTGTGCCCTGCCAACTGGGGTACCGGGGACACACAACCGCGACCCATTGCGACTGCTGCATCACAGCCCGACTGGGGTCAGGACAACGCAGACTTTAGACTCACTTAGTTTTACAATAGATTGGTTTCACATTCTGGTCATGTGACTAATTTTGTGTAGAAAGTAACCATGATGTCATCATGTGTACAGTGGAATCAACATGGCCGACGTCATGTGACCCACAGAATGTGATCCATAGATGCAAGGGTTCAGTGGATTAGAAACCAACATGGCTGGCCCGTGTGGTCATGTGACAGATGTGAAACCACTCAATACGGACACATAAACGCATCACCACTCACATGCCATAAGCAGTACCAAGCTGGTGCTCCTTCATCACCATAGCAACCATGGGCCAGAGGGCACAGGCCAGTAGTGAGTATGCAGTGCCCATAAGGATCTGCATGCAGCACATACAACACAGTAAAGATCACTGAAGTGGACACACATAAATTACGTACACACACACACACCTTGAACCTTCAAACTGCCACCTAAAGGTGATGCAGTGCCTCAAAGAGGCAAGGAGGGCAGAGTTACTTCTTGCATTTGTCTTGAGCCAGGTACTGGAGACGTGTGAACTTCCGAGAGCAGGTCGGACATGGGATGGTGCGGCGCTCGGAGCCAGAGCTGCATGTTCTGCGGTTGCAGTTGTGCCGGCGGTGCCCAGCTTTGCTCCGGAAACAGCGCACACACACATACACACACACACACAGTGCAGCATGCAAGGGGCAGAGCTTCATACAGCAAAGAAAAGAACGAAAATCAATCCTATGCTCCCAGCAAAGCAAAGCAATGCGCTTTTACCATCGCCCAACGTGACCATGCAGAACACTGTATACCATAGCGTACCTGTCCAGCGTATGGTGTCACAAACGTGAAGGCCAGCAGGCCATGGGAGACGATGGTGAAGACAATCGCAATATTCACTGCACAGCACAGGAAGACATTGGGCAGATGAAGACACACAGACAGTCACCTAGGAGAGCACTGAATCGTCAAGACAACAATGCATTCAAACGGGCGTGCAAAGTCCAAAGTCACATGTTCAGACAAGTTTCCGGGGTCTCCTGGCTTGAAGCATTGCACGCAGCAAACCCACAGCAATCAGTATTCTGGCATGCTCACCGAACAACAAGTTGCGACCGACTTTGTCGACAACAATACCAAAGACGAACGCGCCGCCGAGAGAAATGAGATAAACCAAGCTGTAAAGCGGAAAACCAGAGGAAAAATGGTATAATCACGTTACAATAAAACCTGTCAAAGCAAGCGCTTCGATCTCGCGACAACCTGCCTCAGAGGACAACTACAATTAGAACCAAGGGATGGCATTTCCAATCAAATGACCCTGGTCCGGTTAAAGGGGCACTCCGGGAATATTTTCGGTGGTGTGTTCTCTTCATGGGGACCTTATATGGCCCCCAAGGAATGGGGAATTGCGAAAACTAGACCCAAAAAGTCGATATATGAAGCTAGGGAGGGCCAAGTTTGTCTCCTCTTTTGATGGTTTTGATGACGTCACGTATGATTAGTATTCAAATTCTCTGCATTTGAAGATCTTAGTTGTTTGAATTTTCTGGTGATGAAGAACGATGTTTGGTCAACATTCCCAAGCTTCACAACTGCAACCATAGTCTAAGGCGCCGGTCACACATGCAGACGGCGACACCGCTTTTGCGGCTGCCTCCAACACGCTGGCAGTGGGCGCTTTTGCGGCTCTTTTCTGCCGGCGATCACACATGCAAAGGCTTTGGTACGCACGCAGCTTCACGGGTCTCCACAGGTGTCGTAAAACTTTTCTCTGAAAAAAGACTGTAGCCTCAAAATTCCTTTCCTGCGCTGGTATGGATCGCAGAAACGCCCAGAATCGCCGACTACGTCGTGACCAGCGACTGCGGAGAGCTATGGAGATTGCCTCAATATTCATGTTGTTCAATTTCTCTTCGTTTGAATCTTGCGGAAGCTCCTTGAGCATCGGTGGACGCCTGAGTCGAGTCCCATGTCGGATGGTTGATCTCGAAATAGAGGGAGAGGAGCAGTTGCTCTTGGTCAGCAGTCCACTTCATGACGAGAGATGAAAAACTAATTTTTCCAAGATCCAAGAGATTCAACAACGGCAACGCCGCAAAAGTTGCACTACCGCTTTTGTGTTTCGCCACCAATTTTTTGGTTGTGGCGCTTTTGAGATTGCCGCCGTGGCGCCAGGCGCAGTATCCATGGTGATCCGGGGATATCCCAACTTTTGTGGTGCAGCTTTGGTGGTGTCGCAAAAGCGCCATGCATGTGTGACCGGCGCCTAAGGAACCTGAAGGACCTCCTGAGGTGCCCCTGGTAGAAGCGCAGCCTGATGAGGGCCAGGAAATTGGAGCGGACGACTTCACTGGTCGACAAGGAAATAACGATTAGTGTTCCTGCCAGAAATGTGGGGTGATGCAGAGGGCAGTCGATTACCTTCGCTGTCGAGAGAGCGCTGCAGCTGTTAGCATTGACAGCCCTTTCACCCCGACTTCGCGTCAGCTTGTCTAAACACAACTGTTCTGACCATATGCCTCACGGCGTATAGAGAATTTCGGGATCCTCGTACTCGGACCAGTGAAGTCGTCCGCTCCAATCTCCTGGCCCTCATCAGGCTGCGCTTCTACCAGGGGCACCTCAGGGGGTCCTTCAGGTTCCTTAGAGTATGTCCGCAGTTGTGAAGCTTGGGAATGTTGACCAAACATCGTTCTTCATCGCCAGAAAATTCAAACAACTAAGATCTTCAAATGCAGAGAATTTGAATACTAATCACACGTGACGTCATCAAAACCATCAAAAGAGGAGACAAACTTGGCCCTCCCTGGCTTCATATATCGACTTTTTGGGTCTAGTTCTCGCGATTCCCCATTCCTTGGGGGCCATAATATAAGGTCCCCATGAAGAGAACACCCCACCGAAAATATTCCCGGAGTGCCCCTTTAAGGCGACCACCTGTACACGGGCACCTAGTTTTGAAGGTCCCTCGGGCGATCAGCTTACGAGCATGCCAATACACAGGCCTCCAGGCAATATAATCTAGGCAGAATGCACAATGGATACCGCGAGGGCACAAATTGCCGGACCGATTACATTTCGTCAAAACCCTATTTTAGACAGTTGGTGAGTGATATAAATTTGATAGGTGGGGTAGACATGGATGGCGTAAACACAGCTAGAGTGTGTATATGCACTGGACTGTATACCAGTCGGGGAGATGTCCTATCTAGGACATCGCACTCTGAATGAGTCTGATTGGTTACCTGTCCCAGAGTTGTCATGGAAGCGTCGGTCGCGCACACGCGATGAAAAGAAGTGCTGCGTGAGCATTTCTGAATGTATGTGGAGGATGCACGATCGTAATGGCGATGGATTTCTTTCCGAATTGGTCAAGTTTGAGGGAATAGGCGGAGAATATCAGACATCGGCGGGGATTGAGGTAGTGTATATTCGATTCGCCATTGAATACCCGACCGAATGGCCGTTTTCGTTTGGGGATTTCATGTGGGGTTTCTAGTAGCCACGCGGCGCTTCTTTGGAAACGATTGGTTCTAATTTTGAATGTTTTGCCTTTGGAATGTTTCTTCACGCCCCGTGCGTTCATTTCGCCCCAAACCTGGTCATGCAGAGGAGGAAGACGAGGCAGCAGGCGCTAGGCCCGTAAATTACTGCCTGGAAGATATTGTTTGGCTAAAGCTTGCTGTTGGCGTTTTTGATTTCTTTGATACGACAGCTCTTGGCTAAAACTGGACCTTGGACGGTCTTTCTTGGATATCAACCCAGGACGTGGTGGTCATGGACGTATCGCCATCGCTTTCAGCCAGATCCTTCTGCTGCCTGAAACCAATGGCGAAAGCAAAAACTTTATCGCAGCAGCAGCTACTGCTCTGCTGAAAGTGCGAACACAAATTGCTTCGCCAATCCTCTTGTGCACTTGCAATTTTCAATGCGACCAAAACGATTCGATTGCCAATTCCTTTGTCCAGGCGTACTCCACAACAAGGAAAATAAAAATCGGGAAGGCAAGAGGCAAGATACAAATCTAGACTCGCTTGAGGCAAGCCGCCAGGAGAACGATAACTAATTACTTTTGAGACGAAAGGCCTTCGTTGCGTTTGTTTTGAGTGCGACATGTTCATCTTCCTCGGACGCGACACAAAGTTTTGAGTCACGTGTCACGATTACTATGGGAACAGCATAGTATGTATGCTGGGGCATGCTGGGTTCCGTGATGTCTTATCTAGGACATCACCAGGACTGGTATACTCCAAGGAAAAGTCAACTGAGGGGTAATTTAGTAACCAGGGCACAAGCCGAATACAACCAAAGTTTAATCACCGTCAACCATTGCAAGTTAGCTACGTTCACAAATACAGAAACAGGAAGGTCCGTGTACGCAATATTGTCAATACCTGTCAACGAGATGAGCTTCCCCGGAGGAGATGTCATACTTGTCTTGGAAGAAGACACTGCAACAGATAACAGATAACAGAATGCACCATACAACACATCATACCAATAGAGACCGCAATGCTACAGACATTAATAAACGCAGAGTTCCGTACTAAGGGCACAATATCTTTGAACACAAACAAAGAATAAACACCCTGTCAAAAAAGAATTTAAAATCATGGGGGAAGCCCAAATACAAACACAATACATCATGACTGATATTAAACAAACGGCCACAAACAAATCACGACAGAACCCTTTTCAGTGACCAAGTGCAATGCACGCAGAGTCAGTTCCTGACATTATTATTTCGAATCCAGTCAAATTCACGCACACGAGAGGAGGCACGGACGAGACGGCAGCTCTGGGCCAGGTGGCTCTTTCCAGTGTCTTGGGGTCCTCATCAGGCATGCTCTCACGAATCAGAAACGGTACCCTTTCACAGCCCAAGGTGCCCGGATTAGAGATGTTTGAGTGTATGTTATACAGTATTTTCACAGTACGTGAGCCATTATCAGCAGCTGAAAACATAGAGTAAATCAAGACTGCATAATCAAACATACGTTCCAAGGCTGATGAACGGGAAGATTGAAACGTAGTACGCAACGCAGATGAAGAAGATCAGCCAGAGCGAGAGCGGGAAGTCCTTCACGTCCCTCACACGGACTTGCTCACCTGCAAGAACAACGCACGCACGTGCACGCACACACACACACACACACACACACACACGTACACACGCACACCGTGTAGAAAAGGAAATTAATGGCTATCTGGGACTTGACTAGCCATTCGAAGTGCAAATGCATTCTATTTAAGCTCATCCAGAATCATATGATGGCCTAGGAAAGACAAGGAATGGCATGAGCCACCCATGGACAAGCAGAGATGAGAGGTGCGGCACTTTTTGTCTGCTTACCACTTCCATGTTCAGGTAGCTTGAGCAAGCGTGTCCGCCGCTTGTCATAATGCCACAGAAGAAATGCAGCACCCAAGGACATTGCACAGAATGCAGCACCTGCAATGGCACAGAGAGAGAGAGAGAGAGAGAGAGAGAGAGAGAGAGAGAGAGAGAGAGAGAGAGAGAGAGAGAGAGAGAGAGAGAGAGAGAGAGAGAGAGAGAGAGAGAGAGAGAGAGAGAGAGAGAGAGATTCTTTCAGGTGGATTTCACACTGGTCGAGCAGAACACACTGATGGCCGAGCCAACGGCATGTGGACTAACAAACGGCATTAGCACCACCCTCAGTCCAGGACCTTGAAGCTACAGACTGTCAGAGTGCGAGGGACCTTTCAGCTGAGGAACGCAAGGACTGTCGACAACTTAAAGTCTGATGTGATCCAGTTACGTCGTCCAAGTGGCAACCGCGTAGGAGCCACCTGAGAGAAGACATAGCAGCACATGCACTTCTCCACGCCAAGCGGTACCTACTGATGTTGGACAGGACAGCACTGGTTGCAAAGCTTACCAATCCAGAGGGAAAAGCCAATACTTTGGGGCCGGGTGAAGCCCATCTTCAAGCCAGCAAAGTAGGCCCTCTCACTGCTCAGCATGTTCACTGTACTGCCCTGGAGAACAAGAAATTTGTGAACACCACAACGAGCAAGAGACGCACTGTTATCGTTGGATTATGACCGCATCTTTGTGTGAAAAGTCGGAGTCCCAGCAAACGACTTGATTCATTCTGTTCCCTGTGTGTGAATGGCTCTGCACTTTGTGCGCATCAAGCACTATTGCAGCGACAATGCCAACCTTTGCTCAACAAGCAATCCATGCATAAGTTACAGCAGCCATCCAACCAGACATTTCTGCTATGTTATGTCAGAACAAAGAACAGACAGGAACTAGAGAAGAAAAGCACGGTCTCTTGTAACATGGTTCTTTTCCAACAAGGTTGCCAATGTAATGGTTTCCGAGTCCAATGTAACTAACAAGCACTGTATTTATACTGTTATGCTAATTATAGATTATCATCACCTCACTTTATATCTGTATACTTTGTACAGTTATAGTTGGCAGGTGATGTGTTCGTCTGGATACGAGCCTGATATGCGCATGCGCATGCCCACACCACACGCACACACACACACACACACGCACACACGCACACACACACACACCTACACACACGCGCGCGCTAGCACGGGTACACACCTACACACACAGGCATCGCAAAGGCACAACTAAGACCGTCGCCTTACCAGACGGGCGATACTGAGCTGCAAGCCAAATGCCATGTTCAGCTCCTTGTCCTTGAACCAGCTCACAGCATACGCATTCTGCACAACTGCAAGGTTCTCTCCACCAAGACTATGTACACAACACACACACACACACACACACACACACACACACACACACACACGCACACACACACACAAACTATCAGCAAGACAAAGACACCCGGTTTAGGACTTGCACTGCCAAAGCCAAAATGTTCGCCCACACTACATTATAGGAGATGAGCATCAGAAACACACAACAATGAACCCTGGTTTCAGCAAGAGTACATAACCCGCGATGAGTTTCCAAATCGGATTGGGTTTGCTACCGAGTCCGTTTATGGCGAAAACTCACATAACACGGTGTTCGAATAGTGTTCATGCTGTGCGTGTCCACAATGTTCCAGTGAGCACTAGAGTAGAAATACAGCACTTCCTAACAGAACGCCACACCGCTCACGTGAGCCATGATACACATCCCTTGGTATCCATACCGCGTACACGCTGACCGTCGTTGTACATAGTCATAGTACGAAACGTACTCAACATTGATGCGGAACACGGGATGTTTTTTTGTTTTTGTTTTTGTTTTTCCCGTCAGAGACCCCACTTCCAATACTGCACACTCTTGGGGAGAGACTGACGTCTTGACAAGAGGACAGGGAGTCGCCCTCACCAAGCTGCTTATCGCAGTGCCATGACCATTTGAGAAATAAATACCCACCGGGAGCAGAACCATAGCCATGGCTGTGTTCCCAACAACAGCGACAGCCTTGCGAAGACCAGCCACAGTCTAATAGCGATCAAAACGAAAAGAAACAACCCCAGGCAAATACAAGAATCTCACCCAAACACAAAACGTCCAATCTCCATGGTGAGGAACGAGTTGATCTGAGCACCGAAGGCAAAGATGGCCTGCAGTAGAGCAGAGACAAAAAAAGGACACGCACAGAAGCCGGTACATGTAATCCCTCGGTCCACACTGGTAACAACAACATCATGCATTCGGAAAACCTTTGCAACAGCACAGTCAATCAGCTAACTTCTGACCATACATGCACATCGTCACAAAAAAACATGACATTGCAAGCATACAAAAGAAAGTGTGTGCAGTCCATCTACTCAAGCACATGTACAGGATTTGTAGATGCCATCTTCAGTGAGCAACGTTTAGCTGTTGTGGAGTATGGCTGGTGCGGTATTCGTGCTGGTGTCTGCAGGCGTTGTCTGGTCTCGTCTGGTCACAAGAAAATCTACCACATGTGCATGGTTGGAATGTGGTTGAATTCCTACACATGACTTCGAATACAGCCCCCCCCCCCCCCCCCCCCCCATCCCTTCCTCCTGGTGGTGGCATCACAAATTCATGCTAAAACGTGCATTGTTTTGTTGTTTGTATTCTTTATTTAGAGTGGGGAGTCCAAAACAGGCCCTAGCCTAATAACAATGGTCCCACTAGTGAGAGAATGCTGTATATCTGTGCATAAGGATCAGTGAGTGTAACAGCAACTAGTAGGGAAAGAAAAAGAGAGAAGAAAAACAACTCAAAACAGGAGTTGCGACTTGCATAGGAAGAAAATAACGGAAAGAGCATGGAACCAGGACAGGTCGAGTGTACTCACATGACCAACAGTGATGATGCTGGCAAACAGGACAGCTCCCCATCTGCAAAGCACAGCAGACAAAACAAGAACAGGTCAGCTAACAGATCTTCTTCTAATACTATACTATTACAGTGCAGATGTTCATCATTTCTAGGAACTGGCCCCTGGCCGGTGAGAAGGCATCCTTGCTTGTAAATCTGATGAAGTAAAATAAAACAACAACAACAATGTCCAAACAGAATCGTACGCAGCTGCAGCTATCGTATCAAATCCCTTGCTCTCTTTAAGCCGAGCAACCGAAAGAAGAAGACGCAAAGCAAGACAGTCTTAGAAAACACAGCTTTGAAATATAACGGCAAGAGAAAACAGACGGATAGTTCTGATTCCGGGTCCAAACTCCCCACCACCCATACACTCTCCGGCCAGCAAAGTTCACCACACGAGCAACGCGACTCCAAGTTGTAGTGGATACTGACATCAATTCTTGCACGCAGCTGTTTCGATCATACAGATCTCATCAGCGAAGGTAGTGGAGTACTGAAAGGCTAGAACTTGTGAATAGCATTTCTTTTTATACAGAGAAGTACTGTGAAGATGAAGTAGCGCAATTGCGCACACTTTCAGCTAGCACTAGTGCTAACACATGGAGAATACGTGCAAGGTCACACAGGCACACACAAGGCTGCGCTGAAGCCCAATGTCTAAACTGTCACCTCAATTTCCCGTGTGCTATTTTTAGCGCGTTAGGATCCATTGCGTATCCACAGACTGGTCAGTACTACATGCAGTTATGCCTGCAGAACTCTTGTGCGTATGAGAGCGAGCTAGTGGCTATCTCCATACGTTTGCACTTACATGTATGTTACCTCAAAGTACGTACCTCATGTCCACAGTAATTCTGTGTATTAAAAAGGGGTACTATTCACAAGTTCCAGCCTTTCAGTGCTCCACTACCTTCACTGATGAGATCTGTATGATCGAAACAGCTGCGTGCAAGAATTGATGCTAGTATCCACTAGAACTTGGAGTCGTGTTGCTAGCTGGTCTGGTGAACAAGGTTGGCGGGAGAGCGCATGGATGGCGGGGAGACTGGACTAAACGAGTACAGGCCGAAAGCCGCTGCTTACCCTCTTAGCTAGAGTTCTGACTGTAAGGAGTACTTTACTAACCTTAGTCCAGTTACTCTGTCGATTAGGAAACCGCCAAACACGCTGAGGATGACATTGGGGTACGAGTAGAGAGCATAGAGAAGCTCAAACTGGGCTGTAGTTACGCCCGAGACCTTTGAATTACGACAGAAACAACGCAAAGAGCAACAACAAAAAATGGTATCAAAGTAGTTCGTGTCACAGGCGTATGTCAAGAGCTAGATGAGCAATGGTGTACAGAGTGGGAGATTGTGTGTGGTGATGGCCAGTGACACCTGACTCCCCGGATCCCCAGGCACCACAGAAAAAGGTGAGGGCAAGATAAAAAAAAGTAACTCCTCCTACACACAGCAAATTCCCCTTCACCTGCGGAACATAAAGAAGTCCTCCGGTACATGCATTTGCACAATAAGCCAAGAATCGGGCGACTTGCAGGCATGGTACCTGGCATTGTAGATTGCAGTCTGTAGGTACGAAATTTGTGTGCGCCTCCATTCCAACATAGGAGAGTATTGCAGCACGGTAATGGTGTTCAGTCAGTCAACGCACCGTCGGCAGCCTGTTCACATCCAATCAAAATACTGCACCGCTTTCATTTACACTACCAGGGCCAAGACCAACATCTTAGCAGTCACATACATACACTGGGCGGTCACCCAGTACATACATACATACATACATACATACACTGGGCGGTCACCCAGTACATACATACATACATACACTGGGCGGTCACCCAGTACATATATACATACCGTGGGCGGTCACTGGTGTCCACCACATGATCTACATACAATATCTGAGCGGCTGGCCGGACGCGACAAAAAAAAATGCTTCCACCGGTCCTGCTGAGCCAGCAAAACCGGTTCAAGCACTCATCAGTGCTGTGCCTTGTCCCGCACCCCCATCCTCCAGTGAAACCACTTCACTTCTATTACGTTCAGTGTCGTTATACTGAGAAAAGCCGGTCCCGACCAACAAAGTGCACAGCATGTACAGTGCTGCTCAATGAAATCCAGTCGCGAAAGTCAAGTAGTTGGCGCCGTGCACCTTTTCTCAGCCCAGTGTTCACAGGTTTAGGGCTGTGCAACGCCCCGGCGTGTACTTGAGAAACTCGACTGGATTTCATTGCGCAGTGCTGTATATTGTTTTCCTTACATCTATGATCTCTGATTCCAATGCGGCTGGCTGGTCATAACAGTAATAATTGCCTGCAGCAACGACAACAGAGAACACCACCAACACAAAAGGAGTGTGAGTTGCCATCCGTGCGTTTTGTTTGTCCTCACCGAACGTCGCATTTTGAGTGCAGCCGCGGTTGTCCAGGCACACGCACACGACTGCACTGCCATTAGATGGACAGGCACATTACACCACCTGAACATTCAACAGTCACGCCCGCTTCTGTTGACCATACTTCAGTGCTGCACGTTACCCAAAAGCTGAGCACAATATTCAATTCAAAAGAATGCAGTGCCTGTACTAAACAGTGCCAGCAGCCCCCCCCCCCCTCCCCTTCCCCCCCCCCCTCCCCTTCCCCCCCCCTCCCCTTCCCCCCCCCCCTCCCCTTCCCCCCCCCCCCCCCTCAGGACCTACAATATTCACTGGCACCAAGATTTATTACACTGGAGAAAAAGTTCAAAAAACTGAAAGAACTCCCAATGGACCACTTGCCATTTGTACAGATCCACGAAATCCCTTAGAATCCCGTAGACCCGGAAGGGTGTTGAATGTGTGATATGCATGCGCATTTGACCAATTTTCGCGTCATAATTCAATGACCAGCAATCGCTTTTCCAGCTTCTTCACTTTGGTTAGAACTAATGACTAGCTAGATCTTTGTCAGGATAACGTTTTCGTATGAAATGCCTTCAGGCCCATTTCTTAGTGGAAATAGCAGAAAACACAATAGGGTTCTGCACATTCAACACCCTTCCGGGTCTACAGGATTCTACGGGATTTCGTGGATCTGTACAAATGGCAAGTGGTCCATTAAAGGGGAAGTTAAGGCAAAAATCAAAATTTCACCAGTTGTAGTCTTCGGGGTGCTGAGTCGAATGGTCTTGGTCCGAAAAAGCTGAGACGCTCCCTTCCTACTTGAAACCCAATCGAACTCGCGCACTTCCACCGAAACTGGGTGACTGCGCCCTACGAGATGGGGATTTGTATGCAAAATGTCACTAAAAGCGCCATTTCGTTCTTATAAAAGCACGGATGACCGCGATTGGCCCATATGTTGTAGTCTTTTGGACGCTGAGTCGACTGGTTTTGGTCCGAAAAGGCTGCGATGCAGCGTTCCTCCTTTATTCCCAATCGAACATGGTTGAAGAAGTGGTCACGTGCTCCTGGGTGCCAAAATCACCTGGTCACCACGCCAGCAGGCGACAACTTTCACACCAAGGTTCAACTCGAGTGACAGGACTGCACCCAAAAAAGGTCAAAACAGGCTGTAAGTTGTACCCTGCAGGCACGGTGACCAGGTGACTGGTGTACGCAGGAGCACGTGACCGCTTGTTCAACCATGTTTGATTGGGAATTAGGGGCGAACGCTGCATCGCAGCCTTTTCGGACCAAAACCAGTCGACTCAGCGTCCAAAAGACTACAACATATGGGCCAATCGCGGTCATCCGTGCTTTTATAAGAACGAAATGGCGCTTTTAGTGACATTTTGCATACAAATCCCCATCTCGTAGGGCGCAGTCACCCAGTTTCGGTGGAAGTGCGCGAGTTCGATTGGGATTCAAGTAGGAAGGGAGCGTCTCAGCTTTCTCGGACCAAGACCATTCGACTCAGCACCCCGAAGACTACAATTAGTGAAATTTAAATTTTTGCCTTAACTTCCCCTTTAAACCGTCCAAACGCCAAGTATTGTAAAAAATAAAGTAAAAATATAAAAATAAAAACTGGAATAGTGCTAGTGGCTATTGTTACCACAGCAAACCTGACTACCTCAGCTCTACGTGTCGAGCAGATTACTTACCGAACCCCAACAAGCACATTACACCCAGGAGCAATAAGCGATGGCCTCTCTTGCCTGGATGGCACAGAGCCGAACCACCGCATCCCCCGATTTCGGGCGCATCCGATGCCAAGAGTGCCTCTTCCTCATCCGTCACCATACTTTCCCGCCGCCTGGACTTCGCTCAATCGTCCCGTTCCACCGTATTAGCTAAGGTGGTAACCTCAGTTTGCAGGCAAGGTACTACTTCATCAACAGAGTAGACGCACTGGAAATGCTGCCTTCTCTCCGCAATCCACAAATTCAAGGACTGCTTTGTTCGGAGTGGCCAACAAATAAACAACCTCGTCAAACAAGTAACTGCACTGAGCTGAATGCACTGCACTGAGTAGAGAAAAAATGTCAACGACTCGAGCCTCAGCTGTGCCACAAAATTGTTACTTGGCAGTTGGGGTGCTATGCTCGTGGGCTCCAAGCAACAAAAGAAAACACGAGTACATGTGCAAAAAAGGGACAGCCACCACTAGTGCACTGCACTGACTTACTCCCCGACTAGCTTGCACACCTGTGCCTCTCTGCTGCTGCAGTGCTGGCGTGCTGACCAGTCCTCGGCTCAGGTCTTGCACTGCCCAGCTCTTTGACTTTGTTGCATGACTTGTAGTTTGTTCCTCGATCGAGGACGAGTATGAAATTTTTGTACAAAACGTTTGAATCTGTTCTTCTACTTTCTAGCATGCATGCATGATCCCGATTTGTGTGACGTCAACGGTACGCGCGGGCTGGGAAGGTACCACGTGGTCTGCGTGATGTCGTGTGTGAAACAGCCTCTTTTATTACCAGATTACGGGCAAAAGCAACACAATTTTTTTTTTGAAGTCAGGGGATGGCCGGCCCACGCCTGGTAAAAAACAAAACAATGAGGAGGTAAATACAAAGAAAACGAGCTGAAAATACAAAAGTAAATGAAACACCATTACCAAAGAAACTGTACTGTATCATGTACACCGTTTATGGCACCAGGGCACATTCAGCAGCCGCCAGCACAGCCGAACCAGACAGATGTCGAGGTGGGTTCCGACGGTGACCACGTAGACTGGCAATCATTGCCCGAACAAGGCAAAAGGAGATCTTCGCCCGTACAAAGCAACACGATGAGAAACCAGGGTATGATAGGAAGATAATAATAATAAAAAAATAGTAATTATTTAATAATAATAGTAATTAATACACAGGTGTGGAGATGTCGTGTGTGCAACTGTGCATGCTATGCTACTCCATTCCGATATGCCATGCATGGATTCTGATGATCCTGTCAAAAAATTAAGAATTATACCGGTACTGAGTATTTTTACAACTGCCTGTTTACTTGGGCCTGGTCAGACTGCGGCAAAATCGAAATAATCCTAGGATTATAATCCGAATCTCCATAGTAACTTGCCGCCAGAGCGGCAAAAGCGAGAGTTGACGCTCCAAAAAAAAAAGCAAGAACGGACCACGCTTTTATTACTGGTGCGGTCAGACAATCCATGTCCATGTCACGTGAAAATACTTCACACAAATAAAATTAATTAGTTAGTGGATATCATCATGAATCATTGAATGGGTGCATGCAATCATGTCAAATCATATGCAGGGGCGTAGCAGCCGCTCCGGCTTTGGCCGGACCACGACCACCATAGTAAAACAATGCCAAAAGTGCCCAGAATGCAGGATTTTGCACCCTAATTTCAAAAAATTACGGGGGCAGATCCCCTCCCCGGCCGGACCACCGCCAACGGCGGTGCTACGTGCCTGATATGGACAATGCACATACCAGTAATAGTATTTCAAAACAGCAGCCGACGACAAGAAGCAAGACATATTTTTGGAACCAAGGAAGCCCCCCCCCCCCCCCCCGAAGAAACACGTAACTTCAACCAGTATGGCAGTAAGTTTCAGTGCTGGATATTTAGCATACTGATTATGTTGCCGGGTAGAAATGATCAATATTGACAACACAATCGGAAAAGAAAGCAGGAAATAATTTCCAACTTACTTGGAAAAAATGATACAAGCGAATAAAGGCAAAATATATCAACTAAAACCTAAGAAAACCCTAAGAAGACGAGAATATTCATTACGTCTGCAGGACTGAAAAGGGAAAGACGAGAATAAGCATACATAAGCTACGCGCAAGCAATCGCACAGACCGAAGCACACAAAGCGGAGCAGAACCAAGCCAGCTAAAGCCCTGCATTGAGCGCCAGCAACATCAGCAAAACTGAGCTCGGGGCGAAGATCAAGTGCGCCATACGGGTAGTCAGTAACAGGGTTGGACACGCATCATACACCTAGCCATTGCAAGCAAGCCAGCCGGCCTGTCATCAGCTAATGCCATCCATGGTCATCGTGATTGCGGGTGTGGTGATTGGGAACGGCGTCACTTCTTGTCGTCGTGGACCTTGCTTACCTGCTCCATGTCGTCATGTAAGTCCAGGATGGCCTCCTGCAGCGTCACAGAGCACACGGACAAGCACAAAACACGAGTCGATGTATCAAGATCAGTACTGAACACACAAACACACACACACACACGCTCCCTGAGTGTGCAACTGCATCGCTTAGCATTTCATCAAGATTCCTGCGCCACATTTTCCAGCTGGGTTGGCAATCTGAACTACCGGTACGCATACCACGAAGCACAGGAAAGCAATCGGTACTCACCACTGCTCGGAAACATGGCACAGTAGCAGGCAGGATGTATATCTTAGTTTTACCAGACTAACTCTCAGCAGTGCACAAGGAGATTGTACTAAGTTTACTACAAGACTGGTAAAAAGTAGGCCTTCACATTTTCAGTACAGTATACATTTATAATGCAACGAACAAGATCACAGAAGAACGGTACCAGCACTCAGTCATCCTGTAAACCGCCCAACATCCGCGTCACTAAATTTTCGCGATTTCTTAGAACCAGCGAGTTTGCGATGGCAAAAGTTCGCGAAACACTGGGGCCACTTACAAACACCCACTGTTGAAGTTAGATTTCACGCGTCACGCTCTTCTCGCAAAAATAGCGAACATTAATCCGTCGCGAATATTAGGCAGTTTACAGTAGATGGTCTACGAAGCAACGAAAGCGGCTGCTTGCACGCCAACAAGGCCCTGATGGCCATGACAGACATATACCTACATCTACAATTCGCTTGCTGAAAAGATAATATCTACTGTTGCCTGATGATTGCGAGAGCATGAAACTTGAAGTAGCAGCAAACAAGCCTTGATTGTCCTTGTTGTTCTGCTCTACTCAGTAGATAGATGACAAGACCATTGCAAGGAGGCAGTCATGCCAATGCCTGAGTACCTCACAGGAAAGTTATGTCAGTACAGGCATTTAAAAGATCTGTGGTGTGGAGCGAAGTGGGTGGATATCTGCATGCACTGTCGAAAAGAGGGTTACCGCACACAAAAGCGCCAGCACAGAACAATCTTAGTTTGTTAGACAAACCTTATGCTTGCGAATCTCCTCCTCGTGCTCCGCGATCAGCATCTCAGAAGACTTCTTCTTCTGCTCCATGTACTCCCTCAGTGCCTTCAGTTGTTCAGCAGTCTGAAAAACAAACCAGCAACAGTGCAGTTGGTGTTACACGCCCAACAATGTTGTGGGACTTCATAGACAAGCGGGGTTTTTTCTCCATCTAATTATGACTAACCTCTTGAACAAGTACATCCTATTTTCTTGCAAAGTTTTTTTAGGAAAGACCAAACACATACACCCTAGAGACCAACCATGCCTGTCCTGGATAGGGAGGTATCCTGATTATAGAAAAATTTACCAATTCAATTGGCGATAGATCGTCATCATTATGAACATACTGATAAGTTATAACCCAAAACAAAAGGCGCCTACATCCTGGGTTGGCTCCCAAAACCAAACATAGAACACACAAGTGAAAAGACTGAAAAACACGGCGTGAATGTGACTAAGTGTGTGCTAAGGCCGGCTCTACAGCACGGCTCATCACGTACATGTACGTTGGCACTGAGGGGCATGTTGCCAGCACTCCCTGCACTGATCGGTATCAATACCGTGCCATGCAATAGAAATGAATATAAACGGTATCACTGGAGTGTGACGGGACAACGTATCCAGTGAGACATAAGTGACCCGGTGTCGGCGCCGGCGATTACAAATCTGTAAGTAGAGCGGCTTCACACCTATCACATGACCAAACGGGACACCATGTTGGTTCAAACTCCAGTCAACCCTGGCATGAACGGGTCACATGATGTCGACCACGCTGATTCCACTGTCCACACATGATTGTCATGATCAGTTCCTACACAATTTTAGCCACATGACAACGACGTGAAATTACTCTATACAGGCGCTCCACTCGTCGTCACTTCATGGTTTTCGACCATCTACCTGCTCATCAGTTGGACCAGAGTTTGGCGTGCAGCAAAGGAGGTGCAGAGGGGGGTGCTATGACTTTATACAAAGTGCACGAACAGACGCTAAAAGAACCGTGCAAAACAGAATCTCCCCTCTTACTAGGCGCTTCGTTACATGCTTGAACTGAACAGAACAATGGAACTCCCCCTATCTGGGCACTGCCGGTAACTCGGAACATACGCACTGACAGCATGCAAGAAAACAAGTGTCCAGATGATAGGCGTTTGTACCTGCTTTCTGAAGTAGGCTTCCTCCATGGCTTGCTCCCTCTCCTTGAACTTGCCACCAGTATCGCTGAGAAGACCAGAAAGACACACAACATACTAGTAAGCATACGCCAAAATCTCAAGACCCCCCCCCCCCTGACGTTTTAATGGAGTCGCGTTCCATCACATGCAAGCAAGGCACAGCAGCCCCCCCCCCCCCCCGTCTCAGAGTTTGCTGCAATATCCACACAATACACACAATACACATTGCAGGGAATTTACAGCCTGAATGGAAACTACTATATATTACCTGACGATGGCCAAGTGCCGAAACGTTGTAAAATAACGGAACTGGTTCGGATGTGATATGCAGCGCTATGGGAATGGGTGTGTCCACCCGAATTCTTTTCACAGATGAAGCTGCAGGAAGCCTCAGCCCTTCTTTACACTGGTTAAATTGTTAGATTAACTTCCCCATGCTTTCCTGTCTCACAGTATGACATTGTAGCATAGGTCTAAATCCTGCTAGATCCTAAAAGACTCAGAGTACACAAACTCATATCCATGACCATGCCGATCTCTGACTAGCTAGGTATTGAGCATAGCTTTTACACAGGAGGATGTGCTGTTTTGGGCATTGAAATCCATTGCGAAATCAAGCAGCCACGCGGCGCTGGCCTTGCACCCGCGAGCACTGTTGGTACATATTTACAGGGTGTGTGCGTGTGTGTGTGTGTGTGTGTGTGTGTGTTTTATGCCGATGTACTCATACCTGCCAAGTACTGAGAGTGCTTTTTCTGGATCGCCATGGCAAAATCCCGGGATTTGCCTTGGTTTTTCGGGATATGTCATATTTTTACCAAAAAATCCTTTTTCAACTTTTGATGGCACCAACATTTCGATAATAGATGATCGATGGTAATCATCGGATCACACTTACACCTGTTCAAGACTCAAAAACGGAGGTTTTTCAGAGACTGCTCATGGAAGGAGCACTAGGAGATCCACTGGCACCGGCAACTGGTACTGCAGGCTATGACGGTCCGGGATCAATAAGGACGTCATTTGAAGTGCTCCAAGTACAATATCAAGCTTGCGTCTTGTACAGTGAATTTCGGGATAATCGACAGGAATTTCGGGATCGCGGGAGTTCATCCAAAATTGCGGGATAATCCCGAAAAAATCTGGATACTTGGCAGGTATGTGTACTGCGTGTGGTGTAGACCAGGTGTGCGTTGGTGGTCGATTCACATGTCTTCGCCAGTTGTGTGGATTAGACTGTTATCTGGCGCAAGTCTTGAGCTGTCTCATTCAGATCTTGTTCACTATCGTTGCTATAAGAGACAATCTGTGGGTGCACATCCAGTGCATTTGCAGATTTGCGTGCTTCTCTTGCGACGGGCGTATACATGGTAGCAAGAGTACATAACCTCCCAGAGTGTGCAACGCCTGATCCAGCTCTGCATAGGGTCTTGGTCGAGCGGATTCGGATCTTTGCGTCATAATACCGTACACATCTGAGGGGAACCCGGGGAGTCGCGGGTAACAATGGTGCCCGCCTCGAGACCGGCCTTGCGCTGGTGTGGAGTGTACACATGACATCAGAAGATCCAATTCCGCTCGACCAAGACCCTATGCAGAGCTGGATCGGCGTTGCACACTCTGGGGGGTTATGTACTCTTGATGGTACATGGCGTGTGTGTGTGTGTGTGTGTGTAGACCAGGCTGAATAGTGACGGTCAATTCTTCAGCCTTGCAAGCTGTTGAACGGTGTAATCCCAGCACAAGTTGCTATGGCTTCTGCCGTAGCATTGCTATCATCGCCTCCGGCGATGGGCGTCAAAGGTCAAAGGTCAAAGGTGTGTGTGTGTGTGTGTTTTGCGTGAACTACAGCGCATGTACGCGCTAAGGTAGGAAGGGCGCCGGTCCCGGTCATTCCATCGGATTTCAACGCTCACAACAGTACATGTACTTACTGAATGCTCGGATACTGCGAAGGCAGAGCGCACTACACAGCAGTGGCGTAGCCAGGGGGGGGGGGGGGGGTGCTTTGGGTGCCCAAGCACCCCCCTCAAAAATTTCAGGTACCATTTTCGTACTGCTGTGGATCTACGCCCGCCCGCGATCGAGACTCGACGTCGACAAGATCGACGCCACACGACGCTGCGCTGCACGACGGGGCCCGGCCAACTGTATTACTAGTAGCGCATGCAGGTTGCACTTGAGACTGCATGCATGGCTGCACATGCAGTCATGTTCTCGCCGGTGACAGGCGCAGTAGTGCTAAATTATTAATTTTTAATACAATGTAGTACTACCGGTACTGTAATTTGAACTAGTACTACCGTGGTAGTATAGTTGTGTGTAGATCTTTGCCTTTGAATGTGAGTTTGGTCGTTTTCGGATGCACTGCGCATTGTACAACTACCGGTATATAGACTCGCACTTTGTGTAGCTAGACTTGGTAGAAGTGAAAGAGAAGTGTCAACGTCGTTTTGTGATCCACAAGTCGAATGGATTCTTATGAAAATGTCGATCTTGAAGTATTTCAGTCGAGGGAAGTCGAAGAGACCAGATACCAGTAGCAGCAGTGCCAGTGCCATTTCCGAATCTGACGAATCTAATTGCGAAATTGTCGAAGTCGAAGACTCGGAATAGCCGCAGTTGTCGCCCTTGGCTGTACCAGTAGCAGTCGTTCGAAATGACATCGGTACCTTCATGGAGGACATTGCGAAGGGTGCACCGCTCGACGACGACGTGATGTTTGCCCTGCTAAAGGACCATGTCCAACCGGATAGTTCGTTTGTTTTCCCGAAGAATGGTGGCCGGTCTTTTCAGCCCCGCTGGCTCGATGTATACAAGCCATGGCTGGTGTTTAGCCCTTCGCTTTCCGGCGGAGTCTGCGTTCCATGCTGTCTATTTGCAAATGCATTCCGAGGATCGTCGCTCGGTGTTTTGGCAAGACGTCCCTTGACGAACTTTCGGAAAGCACTGGCGCTCCTGGATGAGCATATGGGGAAAGCCTACCACCAGGACGCTGTGGTAAGAGCTGACGGCTTCCTCAGTGTCATGGAGGGGAAAACGAAGGACATAGCACAGCTGACCAATGATGGACTCGCGGCTAGGGTAGCTGCGAATCGCGCCAAGTTGGAGGCGATAATCAAAATCCTTATCTTGTGCGGCAGACAAAATATTCCTCTGCGAGGTCACAGAGACGCCAGCACAAACAAGGAGGCCGCGGATTCCGCAAACTGTGGAAATTTCTGGGCTTTGATGGACTTCAGAGTGGAGGCTGGTGACAAGATCCTAGCTGGTCATATTGCTTCTGCCCCAGCCAATGCAACGTACACGTCAGGAGATATCCAGAACCAACTGATCGACATCATTGGTGACCAGATTGCCCAGAGGATTGTTGATCGGGTCAAGGATGCTGGATGGTTCACGGTTATCGCTGATGAGGTGACAGATGTGGCAAACAAGGAGCAACTCAGCTTGGTGTTACGGTACGTGGACCTATCGACAAAGGTGGTTCGAGAGGATTTTGTCGTGTTCGTTGAGTGTGCAGCAGGAGTTACCGGAGAGGCCCTCGCTAAGCTGATCACGGATACCATCACCAGTCTTGGCCTTGACCTTGGCAAGCTCCGTGGACAGAGCTATGACGGAGCAGGCAACATGGCAGGAGCCAGGAAAGGTGCCGCTGCCCGTATCACAGAGAAGTACCCCCGAGCTTTGTACCTGCACTGTGCCTCGCACTGCCTGAACTTGGTGGTGCGGCGTGAACCTGGCGTGAACCTGGCCTCTATCTCCGACACCATGTGGTCCAGAATGGGCACTGTCAGGGCACGTCGGTAGTACTGGACGGGCGTATCTGCAAGATCGTTTGGTGCAGAATATGATGGGCGTCATCACCCGAGTAGCAGTTTTCTTCGACTCCCATCCGAAACGCCAGAAAGCGCTCGAGGCCGCTTTGAATGATGCAGACGAGGAACCTGATACATCCAAGGTAAAGGATCTCTGCAGGACACGGTGGGTGCAGCGACTTGATGCACTGGAATCCTTCCTGGCCCTTCACCCCATGCTTGTGGTCTGCTTCAATGCAATCCTGGATGAAGGTCCCCAGGCGTGGTCAAGAGATTCCATTACGGATGCGAATGGTTTGCTGACGGCTATCACCAACACCGACTTTATCGCAGCCTTAGTTATTGTCAACAAGTGCCTTCATTACGTGCGTGGCATCACCTCCAGTCTCCAAGCAGAAGCCAAGGACTTGATTGCAGCAATGCACGATGTGAGTTCCGTCACAACCACACTGGCAGAAGTCCGAAGAAATGTGGACAAGTACCATGGTGAGTGGTTTGAAGTGGTGAAGTCCGTATGTGAGGCAGTGCACGTTACGCCATCATTTCCTAGGCTGTGTGGTCGCCAGACCCAACGGAACAACGTTCAGGCCGATACGCCCGTCCAGTACTACCGACGTGCCCTGACAGTGCCCATTCTGGACCACATGGTGTCGGAGATAGAGGCCAGGTTCACGCCGCACCACTCGACCGCACTCCAGGGCTTCTGTGCCATCCCAGCACTGCTGCTAAAGATGTCCATGGACGCTGCGAAGTCCCAAGTACAGGAGCTGGTGAAGCTGTATGACGACGACTTTGTGTCTGGCCGTAGTATGGAGGCTGAGCTCCACTGCTGGCGCGTGAAGTGGGTGAAGGCAAAGGCAGAGCACGGTGAAGCTAGCTTGCCGACCTCGGTATCAGCAGCGCTACCCCACGCTTCCCAGATGTTCCCGAACATCCGCTGCCTTCTGCAACTTCTTGCAACCTTGCCAGTGACGTCTTGCTCGTCCGAACGGTCCTTCAGCGCCCTGAAACTGGTCAAGGACCGGCAGAGATCAGTGATGAAGAACTCCCAGCTGACTGGCCTCACCTTGCTGCAGGTTCATCATGACATTCCAGTTGACGTGGGTGCGGTCATCGATGAGTTTGCTCGCGGCCATCCACGACGAATGCAGCTGGTGAATGTATTGCACAGTGAATGATGCAGCGTACTGTGGTACATCTCACTCTGGCACATCTGGACTGTAAATACAAATCTCATGAGGCGGATTGAACATGAGCACTCGTCGGCAGACATACGTAACCTCTAATACCTGTATAATAAGATTTCCCCTGTATTATAAAATTTTCCTATCCTGGCTGGTATAATGTGCAGCAGTGTCCTGGTGATTACATGTATTCAATCGTGGATTGAACGAACTTCAACAATTGTCTGTATTATATTCTGGGTCTAACCACACCCTGTCAATCTCTTACCATCCAACTTCTGTAGCAAAGTACTGTGCGTTTCATACGATTATCTGACTTTTTATTGAATCATTGGTGGAATGGAAAATAATGAAATAGATGCAAAAATGAAGGATTTGGCACTCAATATCGAAAAATTTTCTGGGGGAGGGCCCCCGGACCCCCCCCCCATTTTTCGCACCCTTCGGGCACAGGCCCACACTTCCAGTGAGCACCCCCCTCAGCCACAATCCTGGCTACGCCCCTGCACAGCGCAACAGTTGAGCAAGGCTAAGGTTGTAGCTTGTTGCAGCTGAGTTTCATGCTCAGCGCAATCATCAGGCAACCTCGTTGTTGTACTGTGAACATGGCATTTAGAAACTCCGCCGGAGGGTTTAAAATGATGAGCGGCAGCTCATAGCTTTGAAGAAAGGTGCCACTCCAAATGAAGCACGACGCTTGATGATTCTCTTTCCAGTTCACTGAAACTCCACCAAATCGTCTATTCGAATTCCAACAAACATAGTCATTGGTTTTGCTAGCCAAACATGTAAAACGTATGTACTGAACTTGCAAAAGTGTGTGTGTGGGGGGGGGGGGGGCATGAGAGCTGGGCTCATGAGATGAGAGAACGGATGTTACTATGAAGAGCTCGAATAAGCTCCTAAAGTTTCACTAAGCATAGATTAGAGATCCATGAACTAGTACAATAGAATAGTGCTACTACTAGGACCTTTGAGTACATGTACAACAGTACTATACGCCGGAAGATATTCAAAGGAAATACTCAGGGCATGTTCAGTGGAGTTCTCACCTGACATGACCGCCGCCAGAGGAGAAAGGACCATCGCGAAGCACTGCTGCAGTGCGAAATCCTCTTGCCATGGTGGCGCTGCGAAGAGCAGAGAGTCGCATGAGAGACGCCATGGTGAAGCAAAGGTTTCACGATCCTTGAGTTGATGCAGCCAAGATGAAACACTTTCTGGTGTGGAAGAGAAATTTTGATTTCGCAAGAGTTTTTGAATAGATCTTCTGCATGGCTGTAGTTTTGAACGCACATGACGTGCATGCAGCACGCAGACTGTGTGTCCCGGCCTGGGCAGGGAGTGTGGATGCCAATGAGCCCGGCATCTGGCCTGGTTGATCAATGACCCCGGCCGGACCTGTACTGCGTAGATCTACAAGTAGTTAAGTACGAGTGTACTGTACCCTGGCCTGTACTGGCTGTAGCGCTCGGCCCGGTAAACATACCCGGGTATGGCACCGTACGATTTCTGATTTCTTCAATTTTTTTTTTTTAATTTGTGGAAAAGCGCGCGCCAGCTCATTACATGCGCATATGCATGCACTCTTCTGAGTCTTGCACGAGTCTGTTGTCGTGTTGATTGGGCATGTGTGCATTTCGCGATTCGCTCCATCGCGATGGATGATGATGATGATGATGCTGATGTGGATCGCCGACCAAAAACACAGTGCACGTGTATCTACAGCTGTACAACCAAGTCAACGGGGTCAGTGCATACAGTACAGCTACACTCTACTCTACACTTTTTTTATTTCGGAGGTTACTTCATCGTCGCCCCAAGATTTTGGAGATTCGAAGGGGAATGGATTGAGTACTCCGATGTACCGTGTGCTCTCCTCCTGCCACAACTCCATGTTTCGTTACTAGACCTTCGTGAAATTCGGTCAGTGATCAACAGTGTCCCCTATGTGCAGTGAAGTTCGTCTGGGAAGCTGACCTTGGCACGCTTCCACTTTGGGATTCCTTTTTCGTATTTTCTTACGTTGACGTTGAAGACTGTCTCTTTGGCTGGCCCTGTCTATGTCGCTGAGAACACGTTGTCACTTTGGATAACTAGTACTGGAGTCATGAGTACTTCTGAGCAGCAGGAGCCCCCACGGCTTGTCTGTGAAGGCCAGGACCAGGACGCTTTGGAGTCGGAGGAAGCAGTTGACAAAGTCAGTGATGGTGGCAATTCCTTGACTTCAAATAATTCCAGTGATTGTGGACGTTCTGATCGATCGCCTGTGCTGAACCGTCGGTCCTGTTCTACCCCTGATGGCAGGCCAACCAAGCCTGTGCTACGCTCTGCTACAACAGAAAACAGACCACGCATGCGAAAGAGAGTCTCGTTCGCGAAGACTACGTACCTATTGCAGCAAGAAGATTCAAAAACTGGTCAGTCCTCAGGGGAAATTGTCCAGGCTTTGTATATTGTTTACTGAACAGTATCGTGTATAAGCATCTTTGTTTGTGTTATGGATTCGGGGAGTCGCAAAGCTCTTATTATTTTCAGATAGATACCTCTCGATTCGTATTGATTTTGACAACATTGAAGTGTGCAATGAAGTTAGTGAGTTGAGAAATGTTCAATATTTCAGTGCAGTTCTGTAGTGTAGTAGAAACGGAACTCCTGGCCTTGTCAACTGGGGAGATGGATATCTTGCGACGCGCGTGTCGTTCACTTCTTGATGAGGCCAGGCGGGAACGTGCTACGGCTGGTACTGGTGAGGGTATCGTGAGTGGTATCAGCATGACAATGGTGTTACTACTGTGGAATGGAGATCGGAGTAGATTGGTAGATTGTTGTCGGAGTAGATTGAGTCTACGACATACATCGTTGTAGACGTGTAGTGCCTAGTGTCGTCGGTGAGCCAACTGGGTGAGGACTCTCCTTTATTGTCAGTCACTTGACCTCCACCTCTTGGAGCACTTATCATAATACTGTATACATGCTCTCAGCCACTGCGTTGTGCAGGGAGAGGTTGGAGAGATTTGTTGTATCACTATCAGCCAGCATGGGCAGTGTGCTGTGCCTGTCGATTAGATTGTGCACAGCTCAGTAAAAAAGTCTAGTATCCAGGCCAATACTATAGATCTGGTGTAGTGTAGACTGTAGTTGCTGCAGAACGACCTGGAGTGGAGTGTTTTCCCCGGGGTGAACCCATGCAGTTAGGACAGACAGAGCTGCAAAGCTCGTACTACACTGTGTTATGTGTAGAAGTGTTTGTGTAAAGTGATTTTTGACCTGTGCATGTTGTAACAAGGTACCGGTATGTAGAGATTTACGAGGGTGTCACATGCGGTTTTGTCCACCTGGGAGAACAATAATAATTGCCACAGCAATGCTCCAAGGAACTGCTTTATCGCTATACGCGCCTTCTGGTCAACAAATCGATCTTTCTTGTTCGTCCTCTGGTGCTTGCTTTCCTCCTCTATATGCCAATCTTTGTCTGGCCAGCTGTGAACGAGTCCACTAGGTTTGGCTGTTGGGGCACCCAGTGATATCCAGAGGGTCGGGTTTCGCCGTTGTACAGTCGTGGTGTTGAGAGCTATCCGGCCGGATTGCGGGGAGGGGGGGGGGGGGGGTAACAACCTAGCTACATGCATTCCGTGAACAGGATTCACGCTACATACACCTCAACAAACCGGATATGTACACACCCCGTTTAGCACTTTTTTCAGCATTCAAATAGATCTGTACACAGATAGTGTGTACGAGTTTTCTGGGCCAGACCCAGACTTGAATGTGCGCCGTTTGAGCACCATGGCGGCCAGGTCAGTACCCAAGCTACCGTCCACTTTGGCCGAACTTCCATGTCCACAATGTAGTATAGCTCGCAACATTATGCCATGTCCTGGGCCGGTCTCATTTTACGTAAGGGCAATACAAGAGGAACCCCATTGGAACCGTGGTAATTATCTGTATCTCTTGCCTCCCTCCCTTCTCTCGCTCTCTCTCGTCTCGGTCTGTCTTTCCGTACGCTAATAGTAAGGATGTCGATCACAGTTACTCATTCACACTCATCCCACCTTTGATGGCAGCAATGATTTATCTGCGGTAGGTGCAGCTACATGCTGTGTCTGGGATGAAATGAGCATGGCCTCATCTAGCATGGACTTCCTGTGCCGGTGCTTCTACTGTGGTCCTGTGAGGATTGGAGGGGCAACAGCGTCAGGTTAGCAGTGCCTACGCTTGGTGTCAGTAATTGTAGTTTCTGGAGCAGGTCGGATGATTGCTTGCGGTTGCACCTTGTCCTGGTTAACTGGGGATGCGAGAGGTGACAGATGTTCAGGTCTGCTGACCAGGTAGTTTGGTTGCGTATCCATTGTTAGAGAAGAAGAACAGAGCTCTCTCTCTCCCTCCCCTCCCCCCCCCCCCCCCTCTCTCTCTCCCTCTCTCCCTCTCTCTCTAGCTATCTATCTGTGTCTTGTTCTCTCACATTTGTCGATGGGTGAAGAGGTGGATCCAGGTATCCCATGGACCATTTGCACGGCGGTATACTTACTACTAGTATGTCAGGAGCTCTTCTATTAGTCACCATGTATATTGCTGTCTCGGTTGAGTGTATTCCAGATCTCGAAATAGGATAGATCTCACGAACACTAGTCGTGCATTACGCATATCATGTTACGTTTTGGTAGTGCGCACGGGTCCGACTGACCTGCTCCGTGTTATCCCAGTGTTCTTGTCCTGTGGTTGTCAGTTGGTCATGTTTTATTTATCTGCTTCTGTTGGTCGTGCCCGCAGCTGTGTGGATCCTTGTTCCTGTTTCTAAATCTAGAACAGGAAGGTGTTTTGGATGGTCGGTCGTGTTGTGTCATGTAATTTGTGTTTCTGGTATCATGTGTGGCAGGAAAGTTTTTGATTGTGCTTTATCGGTACAGAGGATAATGAGTTTAAGCTGTGGCTGGGGTTGTGTATTCGCACCACTTTACAGAGAAAGGCATTCTCGTTATTCACCTGATCAACGAGGTACGGCAGTTCACCTTTGTTAGCGGGAGAAGTTTATACCCATGTCCAGGTCCTTGCGTGCAAGACACTTGATTGTGATTGCGATTCGCTCCTCTTTTTTCTTTTGGTTTTCCTTTGGTTTAGCTCATGGATGCGTGGCGAGCATGCAGCGTGGCTCGATTCTGACCAAGGTGCGGCAGCGCGGCATGTTTACACGCTGGTTCAGCCTCAACGACGGCATGAACAGTGTCTGCTGGCAGAGCACGCGCAAGGAGGGTGGCCTTGGGCAAAGTAAGTCTGCATGTTGTGCGGTTGTGTTCTGCGTACAGTGAACACGGAGCGTGCTCCTGTCTATAATACTAGAAATCAGCTACTTTTCATACGCATACAGCAGTGATGAACCTGATAACCTCCAATTCGCGAGCAGTAAACTTTCATAAATTTGACTCTGCGCTGGCTCAGTCAGACTTCGCTTATCCCCGATCCCTTGCCATTCGGAAGAAAATCGTCGGTTGCCGATTTACAACGCATGCCATGCATACATACGGTATGTGTGTTCGATTGTCCGGTTCCCTCGCCTATCCGGATATTTTTGTGGAAAACGGATGCGTGTGTGGTTTAGAGAGGTCTGGTTGTACTTGAAGTGTGCGTAGCCACGGTGTACGGCATAATAAGCAGACTCGTCTATTGGGCCAACCTGCCAATGGGTTTCCACGCCTATCTCCCTTCACCAACTGTTGGATTTTCGTTTTTGCATGTGCTGAACGTTATTGTTGGGGCTTCCTTGCTTGCGTTGCTGTAGTCGATGTCAATTCGATACACGAAATCCGACATGGCCGCCACTCCGAGCTATTGCGGAGCCTCGAAGTGCAGGAGTCTGACGAGTGCATGTTCACGGTTGTCCACTCGTCCGACTTCAGCTGCCTGGATCTCATTGCTGAGACGGCAGAGACTGCCACTGTGTGGGTAATGGGCTTGCAGTACCTCATCAACATGATCAACCCGCCAGCCAAGTGTGAGTTCTCATTGCTGCTGCTGCTGCTGCTCTTCTATGTTAGCTGTTGGTTGCCTCTCCGTGGCCGCTGGCCTCGGCTGTGCACCCATGCACCTGCATCATGTGTGTGTGTGTGCATGATTGTGTGGATCTCTGTATTGGCCTTAGCTGGCAAGTGTTGTCAGGACCTGAGTACCGGTATACCCCGGATCGGCCTGCATGCTATTTAGCACTGAATGAGGCCAGTTAGTTATCATCCTCACCTTGCTATGTTGTGTATCGTACCCGGCAAATGATTCACACATACCCCAAACCTGTTGGTTTGTTCATATCATCCAGCTCCTGTTAGCAAGGCAAAGCCGATACGTGAGCTGTGGCTGGAGGAGATCTTTCAAGAAGCGGACTCCAACAACGATGGTTACCTAGATGAATCTGAGATCGTACAACTGTGCCACCGACACAATGTTGGTCTCTCTAAGGAAGCCATCCAGAAGAAATTCCACGTACGTTAATCTCCCCCGTTTGCTTGTTTTATGTACCCGATTGATTGTTTTTCGTTTGTTTTGTATCTGCTCAACTGGGTGTAAATATGTATGTGTGCTCACCCAGTCTCCATGAGAAAGAGTGTGGCATTGTGTGCTTTGATTTTGCATGTGAGTTGTGTGTGGGAATAATCATTCGCTGTTGGCAATATCTACTCCTGTTTCCAGCACCGGGACCGTGAGCCAACCATGTTCCGCAGCCCTTCTGAATCGGTAGTAAGTGTTACAAGATCGCTGCTGCAGAGCCTTACCTGTCCCACCATCTATCCTGCCAGCATCCACCATCCGTTGCTAGTGTCTAGTCCGCGGCTTGTTGCATTTTGGCAGCTGAATTTGTTGACTCGATTTGGCTGCTACCGAAGTGAAATTTGACTGGGTTGTTTAGGACGTGTAGTTCGTAGTCTGCAACGAGTGTAGGGGCTGCAATGGCGACTGCTCTTCGTAGTGTCCATGCATCATCTTACTGTTGTGCCACGTTTTGTAGTTACCATTAGCATCTGGTGTCTGTGTGCAGCCCTTGGTCCGCATGCTTGTCTTTATTGTTGCTGCTGCTGTACTGTTTGTATGCCGTGTATGGTGTTGCTTCATGTGACCGTTCGTCTTCGCTGAGTGCATTGGAGTACCGATAGTCGAAGAGTTCTCCATTCGTGGCAGATTCTCGTCACAAGTTGTCTTGTCGATCGGCACACATATCGGCACGCCTGGTCGATACGCCCTGTCGGCCACATGCATCCAGTGTCCGTGGTTTACGTTCGTGTTCTTCTAAATTTCCCTGTTGTTGGACTCGGCATCTACGTTGGGCGTGTGATCCCTTCGACCCTGGTCTCAGCCATGTACTGCTTGCCTCTGTTCTGTTGAGGTCCTTTCCAGTGCCGAGAGCCATGTGGTCCAGGCTTGCAAACACTAACTGATTACTAGTATCTGCTCTCCTCTTCTTCTTTTCTTCTGGCAGGAGGCGGACACGAATCGCGAGAGCGAATCGAGAGGTCAGCTCGATCGTGCAGAGTTCAGAGACTTCTATATGGCGCTAGCCACTCGTCCTGAAATTGTCTACTTAGTGGGCCAGTGAGTAATAATTATGACATTGTTTTAGCTGGAGATGAGCAACGACAGTCACACGATTTGCCATGGGTGGTACCTAGCATTGCATGCTCTGTGCGTGTTGTGTTTGTGTGCAGTCTTCTGTATGTCCGTTACTCGCGTGGAGAAACATCTCACATCTCCTTTTGTTCCCAACTTGTCTCGACCCTTGTCCCTTTTCGTTGACCAAGGAGTGTTTGACTAACGGATATGTTTGCCACTGCCTTCGCTCTGTTCTGTGCGTTTCCTCTGCCTGCACTTTGCCACAGGTATGGCAACTCTGACGTACTGACGGCTGAGCAACTTCTGGCGTTTCTGCAAACTGAGCAGAAAGTGAGTGTGGCTTTCTGCACGACATACGCATGCATTTTTGGTGCTTGTTTTTGGCCGTGATGCCGAGACCTCAGGTCGGCAGAGCCATCAATGCCCCACCACCACTGCTGCGTCTTGGTGCAGTCCCTGCTCAACAGTTGTGACGTTTGTCCTAGTCTCAGTACCATTGTCTTTCTGTATTATTTTCGAGCTGGGAATGTGAACATAGTAAAAAATGATATAAAAGAAATCGGCTGCCGCAGAGCATATCAATTCCTCGTAGCACTTGTAGTCTTCTTTGGTGACTAAGTTACAGTGCAGTCAAGCAAAAAATCTGGCACCTCACTTACGAAGTTTTGGGGTTCTGGAATGCTTGTGGTAGATACAGTGAAAACAATCGTGTATTGCATTGCTCATGTAATTTTGCCTTGCCACTTTCGATAGTGAAAAAGACAAAGGACAAGGAGGTAGAAATTCGGCCAGGTTTTACAAAATCAGGACAGGTATACCATGGCATAATGTATGGAGAAGCGAGTCCGAAGCTCAGATTTTTGACTTTAGAGTGGGGTTTCAGCCTTTATCCGGCCAAAATCGGGCTTTCAAATGCTAGCAGGACTATTATATCTGATTGAACTGTAGGTTATCCGTTGCTCGAATTGTTGCGTCTAGTATGTAGTCCAGGGAAGGGGCCCAGCACTGACCCAGCCGATAACCTGCTGGCTGGGTTGGTGTAACGTAGGTTCATTTTGAACTCGAGTATCTCGTGATGATGCCGCCTGGGTAGAGCAGTGGAATCTGTATCTGGTCGATGATCTGTCGTGTGAGAAATATTGCTCCTTCAATGCAGTCTGTGACATTTCTTTGCTTTTGTCGACCGTGCACACCTGAATCTGGCCATCGCCTTAGTGTTTTAAATCTTCTCTTTGATGTCCTTGTTGCTTGTGGTAGATGGATGATGTCACAGTCGAGGAGTGTCAGAGCATTATTCAGGAGTATGAGCCAACCCCGATGGGAAAAGCTGAGAACCACTTTACTGTGGACGGTACGGGCGTTTGCTAAGTCTCTCTCTCTCTCTCTCTCTCTCTCTCTCTCTCTCTCTCTCTCTCTCTCTCTCTCTCTCTCTCTCTCTCTCTCTCTCTCTCTCTCTTCCCCCCCCCCCTCTCTCTCTCTATCTCTCTTTACTTCTCTCTCTCTACCGAACTATACCAATATATGCATTCTTTGCTGTTTGCCTTTGTGCAAGTAGTACCCCATTTTTTGGGCAGGGCGTCCCCCTGGCACAGAACCCGCTCGTCAGCTAACTAGTAGTGCACATTTGAATATACTCTTATTTTCGTCTGGTTTTTGCTTATACCAATCTCCAGGCTTCACGCGCTATCTTCGGAGCTCGCATTGCGACGTTTTCAACCGTAATCATGTCCCAGTGAACCAGGACATGACGCACCCACTGTGCCAGTATTTCATCTCCGCATCTCATAACACGTAAGTGAGAAAAAAACCGCAGCAGTATCCTGATGATGTGTCAGTTTCCTTCATTGGAACTTCTGCTACACTTCGAAGCAGAAAAAATGCCGAGAGTCGCACGGGGGACTGCTGTAACTTCACTCCAAACTGACAGTTCGGTGTACTGGTGTAGCTTCACTTCAACCTGATAGGTGGCACTCGATAGTGTCCAGTGGAACCTGCGATGGCTGACGCCTCTAAACTAAGGCCATCTCCACACTCATTATACACTTGTTCAGTCTTGGCAATGCAGTGGAACCATCCGAAGACCAGATATGTCTGTCATGCGTATTGAGGTCTTGGTTAGAGAGTGCCTTATCATTGGATTGGGAACAATTGCCAAGACTTACAAAGATATCCTGAATACGGCGGTGTCCTTAGTTCAGAGGTGTTAGCTGAGGGATGTTCTGCTGTACAGTTGCGATGCGCTGTGCGATCAGAACACCTCCGAATACAGTGTGGATATGCCTTGTCTCGGAGGTGTCCTCATTTGACAGGTTGTACTGCAGTGCAGTAGAGCTAGGCACTGTCCATGATGTTCTCACTCACTCAGATCGTGTCCTTGGAGTCTGATGCTTGGATGGATGCTGTCCTGTGTGTCCTGTGTGTCCTGCTCTTCCTATATGCTCAGGTATTTAACGCAAGCACAGAACGGTCCCTGCGAAGCCATGGGCATCACGAGGGCGCTTCACCGAGGTTGCCGACTCATCGACTGTAAGTTTCTGAAGAAATTGGCCTGCTAGTATTTCTGGTCAAGTTTTAACGTAGCACCTTCCAGTTTCCATCGTTCCGCAGGGACTAGTGAGCTGTCCGGGTACCGTAGTTATGGGCACTTGGGTCTATTGGGCTCCCTTTGGGCAAGTGTAGGGAGTGGATAGCTAGTAACTACTCCTATACCACTTTTCATGGGAAGCATGACGTCATATGCCATATCTCTGGACTTTCCCCATCAACACGTATGTGATTCAGAGTTTCGGACATTGCAATGTTATAGGCAGTGCTCGGTCCCGGACCGCCCGAATGAACAACGTGTGAATGTAACACGGTTTTTCCCTTAGGAAATTTGAAGCATTACCGTCGGAGTGCGATTACGCCGATAAAAAAGGCTGATCCTCTTGCTTTTTTCATGAGTGAAAGGTTGACCTTTTTCAGAAACGCGTTTGGTAATGCAGTGTAGATTGCTCTTCCAGTTGTGTGTTGAGACTTATTCCTCCACACAGCGGACCATAGCGAGGTTAATTTGTTTTGCCAGGTTTTGCATAGTTATGGTATTTCAGGTGGGTTTCATAGCATAGATACATGTATGAGTACATGTATTTCTACAGACGTATTGGTCCCAACCCCATTTCCGGCCAAATATTGCCCTAAATTGGAGTGAAAGGGGCCAGAGATGCATTATTTGTGAATGGAATGTATCATGGCCGAAAGAGAAGCACATAGCAATAGTATATTCTATGTGTTTGCCATGCCAGTGCTCTTCCTGGTGTTGTTCCGCTCCTCATGCACGATCAGTAATGTTTTTTTCTCTCTCTCTCCTGTTCTTTGCAGTGGATGTTTGGGATGGTCCTGAGTATCCGGTGGTCTGCCGGGAAGGCATATCGGTGTCTGGTGACGCACACATGACGTTCGAGACAGCGGTGGACACGATCCGCGATGCGTGCTTCAAGGTTTCGCAGTAAGCAGCAGGATTGCAAACGTAGACAAGTATTGCTCATTTGTACATTCATGTATGCATCCGTTATCCTTTCTTCTTTTTTTTAGGCACGGTCCCTGTTTGTGCCCACTACTGTGTGTGTGTGGGGGGGGGGGGGGGCTACTTCTTCCCAAAATTGTCTATGGCTTAGCCGCTACCAATGCTTTAGGGTAGATTAAATATTGTGTAGGCAGGAGTAAATGCAGTTGAATTCCGGGACGGATACCTTGATGCCATCAATCCTTTTTCTGCACCTTGTCCTCACCCACTTACTGCGGTGTGTTGAGCGGCAGAGCCCCTAGGTGGGATCATTTCTACGTCCGCTCGGATTTGGGAGAGTTGTAGGGGTGTCGGCCGTTGGGCTTCAATATCCAATTGAGTCATCTTTCCGAGGTTCCTTTTGAATCTCTATATCCCCTCTCCGTGAGACACACATGCCCTTCTGGTAATGAGCAAGTACATGTACAATAACACGTCTATGGTCGCTCTAGGATGTTGTCCCATTCCGCTTGATCCAGTATACATTGTACATGATTTCCTTTCAGACCACGTGTAAGACTGGTACATGCACATGTTCTTCTTTCCCGGTGATCCGTAAATTTGTAGGTATCCGCTCCTGCTGCGACTCGAAACTCACTGCTCGCTAGCGCAGCAAAAGCTCATGGTCGAGCTGCTTGAAGCCAAGCTGGGAGGTACGTAGGTGTATCTCTGATTGCATTGATTTTGTTCTGCACTGCAGTCTGGTGTTCTGGCTGCATAGCAGGTTGCTCTAGTGCCGTAGCCGGAGAGAACGTGTGTGTGTGTGTATGTATGTATGTACTGGTATGTATGTGTGTATGTATGTGTGTATGTATGTATGTATGTATGTATGTATGTATGTATGTATGTACAACAAATATTACACAGCAATGAATCAAAAACGTCTCATTCCACATTTTTACCACCCTAGGTCACAATTTGATATGTAACAATGCAGCACAAATCTGTATTGATGTGTTACCAGAAAGTCGCGCTGTTTCTCTACCCTGGCTATGCTCTATACTCTCAACATCTTTTTCCTCTTATAATCACGCTGATTTTGTCATCCCTTTTCCTCGCGCTACTGAAATGTACCTCCATCACTTTTGCCCCCTTCTCCCCTTCTCCGTATATATATATTCTAGCGATTGTTAGTCTTGGTCATATGCTGTCTGATGAAGTGTTCTGACACGAAACTCGGAGTTACAGCGGAATGAGACGTTTTTGATTCATTGCTGTGTAATATTTGTATTACTTGCTCTGTCCAGTGGACATTGAGCACTGTAAGACAGCGGAATGAGACGTTTTTGATTCATTGCTGTGTAATATTTGTATTACTTGCTCTGTCCAGTGGACATTGAGCACTGTAAGCAGCCTAGGGACCTTAGACAACTGTCTATGTATGTATGTATGTATATATATGTACTAGCAGCACCACCGGCCAGCGTTGCCTGGCCGAATGTGGCATGCGGGTGAAGCAAGTACGTGAACAGCACACGTGCTCAGCACGTGGTGGTGGCCAGACCACTGAAGTCCTGGTGAGGGAGGTTCTTCATCGTTGGAAGGAGAAGGAGGGACGTCTGTTACGCCTTCGGGAGGCTGGTCAGGGTTGTCCATCACCTGGTGGCGGATGAAGCGGCTCAAAAAATTCATAAACTTACGAACAAAAGTGCGATGCGCTCTTCACTGCAGATCAGATGCAGAGTGCAGTCAGTGCAGATCTTTTGTATCCTTTTGTTGCAGATGTTTCTATTTGCAGAGAACGGTTCACGTGGTCCGCAGCGCTTGTGCGGCTGCTAGTGCTACCTATGGCCTAGGCTAGGTGGCTACATGATTCGCACGCGTCGCGTGCTCAGTGCTTCTGCGCGCGGCTGCTACTCGTACTGATCGTGTCTGCTACCACCTACACTGTTCGCACGCTTCGCGTGCTCAGCACGTGGTGGTGGCTACACGATTCGCACGCTTCGCGTGCTCAGTGCTTCTGTGGCTGCTTCCGCTAGCTACACGATTCGCACGCTTCGTTCGCACGCTTCGCGTGCTCAGTGCTTCTGCGGCCGCTAGCTACACTGTGCTACACTGTTCGCACGCTTCGCGTGCTCAGGGCAGCGTGACACAAACACACACGTCACAGGTGCCTCTTCTTTATAAGGAGCGTGACACACACACACACACACACACACACACACACACACACACACACACACACACACGTCACAGGTGCCTCTTCTTTATAAGTAAAGATGTACTAGTACTGAAGTATGTGTGTGTGTGTGCGTCTCTCTCTCTCTCACTCTCTCTCTCTCTCTCTCTCTCTCTCTCTCTCAACAGACTACCTCTACAGAGAGAGGATCGAAGATGGGAAGGATATACCCTCGCCCGCTGATTGCATGCAGAAGATCTTTCTTCTTGTAAGTACAAGTCGTATAGTGATCCCAACCAAGGCTTTACAATGTGCTGCACCGGGAAGTGAATTAATTCCGCAATGTGCAATGGTTACGATAGAGGCTCATTCACAATATCACTGCCTGCGAAGCAACGTGCGACATACGACACTTGCGACAAGGAAATGCCTGTCGCGTACTGTCGCTTGCAGACGCACGCACATAGTTGGACTACAGTAAGTCTGCTCTGGGTGCATGTGCAGTGCACTGCATAGTACGTGCACTGCATAGAGCTGTTGCAAAAACCAAAAGGAATCGTGTGTCGCGGTTGCGTTGCATGTCGCGTCGCAAAAAGTGGTATCGCGAGTGTGCCTTAACGCATTCTGAACTGAAAGGATTTTGTGGAGAAGGCTATCACAGAAACTCTGTGTGTGTGCGCGTGCTTGTGCGTGTGTGTGTATGTGTCTGTGTGTGCACCTGCATGTGCACCTGCATGTGGGTGCGTGCGAGCGAATGGGGGATGCACGCCTATGCCTGTTACTCCACACCTTGCTGACTTTGACTACTGCTTGTGCATTGTTTCCCTTGTCAGGGTAAGAAAACCGGCAGCAGCCAGGTCGAGGAAGACGGTCAAGTATCTGAAGAGGAGGATGAAAGCCTGCCCAATTCAGAATTGTCCGACCCGGGACCACCAGTCCGGAAACTGGTAAATACTGCACCGGGGCGCTGGAGCTGCATACACGCACGCGCACACACGCACACACACACACACACGTGTGCACATACATGTACATGTATACCCAAACCATGCATTCTCAATAAGCTGTGTGATTCGAACCCTGAACTATTGGCCTCGTCGCCTGGACAGCTCTTATTTTCATGTTCTACAGTTTATGCACATTAGGGTCACCGTGTATACATTGGTACCGTAGGATGTGCTTGGTGAAATTCTAGCCTGGTCGTTTCCCGGCAGTACTGTAGTGCTGTAGCTCATTGGCTAGAGATCATACAAGCGCACGTAGAAACTCATCTTGTCGACTAGTCAGCTAACTGTCCTCTCCCCGCTCTTGTTGTTTCCCCTGTGTCGCAGGCACGCGCTGGCTCCACGTCCACCATCACGTCCTTGCCGATCGTGCCACCCTCCGTCTCCAATCTTGGCTCGATGAAGATGGCCAAAGAGCTGTCCAATCTCTTCCATTTCAATAGCTCGCGTGATCCCGGATTCTCGGAGAACATATTCGAGCCAGGTACTGTTCAGTGCATACCGGATGGGGATTGCACACAGTCCAGAATTGAGAGCAAACTCTGCTGAAATGCATGATGGGCACCTTGCAGTGAGTGCGTTCGATTTCTGCTATGAATCGATTCATGAATGGAATCTCGTCGTTCGATTTCGTGTCATGAGCCCTGGAATCGATGTGGAATCCATTCACCCTATTCACACGGTGTGATGTGAATAGCCAGGGGCAATTCATAAATGGATTCAACGTCGATTCGCAGGCAAAATCGAATGCACTCAGTGGATGGAGATATTCCCCCTTTAGCACAAACTTCAGATTGCTAGTCTTCAACTACGACGTACTGTAAAAGCCATATATAACAAAGTGCTAAGTCTAACGAGTTAACGAGGAGAAATCTGTCGTTAAAATAGAAATCGATACATATACTGTCCTATTGAGCGTTGGGAATGAGTGAGAATCGTTACCTTTGGTACACGTAAACCAGTTAATGTTGGGAAATCGTTATACATGCGCCTCGTTAGAATAATGGCTTTTACAGTATAGCATTGTGTGTGTGTGTGTGTGTGTGTGTGTGTGTGTGTGTGTGTGTGTGTGTGTGTGTGTGTGTGTGTGTGTGTGTGTGTGTGTGTGTGTGTGTGTGTGTGTGTGTGTGTGTGTGTGTGTGTGTGTGTGTGTGTGTGCGCGGCATGCTGCAACAGATGTTCAATGTTGTACACGCAGTCGCCCTCTCATAGTGTTACTACGACTAGCTCCCACCCTGTGTGACCTCCAAGTTGTATGTGTGTTTTATCCTGTTCCGGGTCTCTAGCGTCGAACGTTGACTGCATTGGTCTCTCGGAGCCCAGGCTTGGTCTTTACAACGTGAGCCGGTCTGAGCGTCTCATGCAGCGCTCTAAGTCTAGCCTGGTGCGCTCCTATCCGGCCGTAACGCGTGCAGAGAGCAGCAACATGGATCCCATGGGAGTTTGGTCGCGGGGTGTTTCCAGTGGTGAGTCACTATCATACATGCCATCATGTACCTACACTGTGAGAAGTCAACGTCTGGGCCTTCGGCGTTTTCTTGTACCCTGACACCTGGTGTTTTCGGGGAGGGGTTCTGAGTGATTATTCAGAACCGGTCCAATCAAACCTCTTTAGGACAAGCACTAAGGGACCGGTGGTATTTGTTTGCAACAGCGGGAATTCTTCTTATCCATACTTGATACGCAGTGAAAGTTGTGAAACACAGCGAGCAGTCCAATAGAGTTTAGAATACTAGTTCTTCTAAAGAAAAAGGACCAAGGAACAACAAGCTACACTATAATGTCCACTAGTACCACCAGTTACTAAACGATCAACTCATGCGATAACATAGCGTAGCTCGTTCCTAGTTCCTCGGTCCATTTCTTTACTATAAATTAATCATTGGCTCTCCATCCGAGTCTGTCAATTCCTCTAAAGTGAACGTTTGTCTTATCAGTGTTCTTCTTATGGTAATCGATGGTATGTTTGTTCACTTGCTGCTTGCTTTGTCTGTTCCGCGTTCGTAGCTGCCATGAACTGCCAGACGATTGGCAAGGCAATGGATATGAACGAAGGGCTCTTCAAGGCCAACGGCTACTCCGGCTACTATCTGAAACCACCGGCACTTCGAAACGGTGAGGACTTCTGCCGTGTGTAGTGCCTGCGTTGCTGCTATGTTCAGGCCCCGCTGCTGATTCTGCTGCTGCTGCTGCGGCGGCTATTATCCGAATCTGCAAGGTGTGCCCCGTTCATTGCATACTGCACGGATTCTTGTGTACAGTGAAACCTGTCTAAGACGACCGCTCAAGGGACCTTCAAAGTGTGGTCTCTGTAACCAGGTGGTCTCCTTTAAAATATCCAGTGCCATTTGACTGGAAATACCATTCCTTGGTCCTGGCTGCAGTGGTCTTCTGGGACTGGTGGTCGCCTTATCCGAGTGGTCTTCTGGGACAGGTTTTACTGTAATTTGTCTTCAGACTCTTTTTTTCTCTTTTCCCTTCCCTCAACTAATGAATATTATTGTGTCACTAATGAATATTATTGTGTTCATTGGCGATTATGGTGTGTCTATGCTGCTTTGTGTGCTCATTGTTCCCACTGCAGAGTGTGGCTCTATCAGCTATAAGGATGTAACGGCTCAGGTTCCCGGTACAACACCAGTAGAGCTTGTCGTTAAGGTGAGGTGTTAGCGGTGTTTGTGTGTGTGTGTGTGTGTGTGTGGCTCTCTCTCTCTCTCTCTCTCTCTCTCTCTCTCAAACTATCTATTTATCTATCTTTCTATCTCTCCACTCGTTCTCCTCTTTCACAGACATACACGCACACATGCACACACACACACACACACACACACACACACACACACACACACACACACACACACACGACGTGCACACCAATCTCACATTACTCTCATTCTTACACTGTGTGATCTCGCTTTTCTCTGTTTGTCATTGTCTTTGCAGGTGATAAGTGGGCAGATGTTACCGAAACCTAGTCAAACGGAAAACCGAACTGAGGTGAGTTGTAGCCATGAGCTATGGTAACGGGCATATTAATACAAGTATATTCTTTGATAGTGGTCCCCAAGTATCGCCGAATTCGCTACAACCTCTTCTTCGGTAATGCTGTCTGACATATGCCCTGTGAGGCCGCCGCGCTCAGCTCTTTCTTTGGATGGTTTTCTTCTCATGCTCTTGTGATAAGCAGTGGGTATGTATGTGTTCAGGACCTACTAGAGGTGTCACAAAATCCACTCTGCTTTCCTTTACGATGTGTTTTCTCGTCCTGTGCCTGATCTGATGTTGTTGTTTGTTTTGTTGTGGTTGTTGTGGTTGTTGTTGTTGTTGTTGTTGTTGTTGCTGCTGCTGCTGCTGCTGCTGCTGTTGTTGTTGTTGTTGTTGTTGTTGTTGTTGCTCATCCTCAGGTTATTGATCCATATGTAGCATTGGAAATCGAAGGCATCGATGGTGATAGAGCGACGTCACGAACTCGAGCGATTGAAAACAACGGTGAGTTTGAGCTTCAGAACTGAGCAATTGCCACTCCCTGCCTCACACCTGACTTGCCTGAAAAAAGCCCTAAACTTTGTCCTTTTTTTCCTTATGGTGACTGCTTGTGTCTGGCTGTTTGTGCTGTGCGTGTGTGTGTGTTTCTAATCGTGACTGCTTGTGCTGTGTGTTTCTGTTGTTAGGATTCAATCCGGTTTGGGAGGAATCCTTCTCGTTCCACCTGCGCTTTCCCGACCTTGCACTAATCCGCTTTGTCGTACTGGATGCAGACGCCATCGGCAGCGACTTCATCGGACAGTTTTGCATTCCACTAACGTCGTTTAAGCCCGGTACGTATCGCCGATGGAGCGAACAGGCTGTGACCGCTGTCTTCAGAGACAGATAATCCGGGACAGATAATCCATAACTAGAACTACAAAATTATAATTGGGAACACAGTACAGCCTATGGTGGTGTCTTCTTGGAAACAAGCCTGGGCCGGGGGGGCTGGGGCATATGTGTTCCGGTACAGGGTATCTTTTGACGTCCCAGTAGTAGACTCCGTGCTGTGCTGATTGTGTATGATTCACATGTGGTGGCAATATCTTACGTCCTCCAGAATTCTTATCATGTAATATTATTGTGGACGTGTTGGGTTCTGCAGGCTATCGTCACGTGCACTTAATTTCCAATGTTCATTTGCCGATTCCGAACGCCTCTCTCTTCGTCCATATCTCCATCAACAAGGATAGACCGGTATGTTGCACTTCTACGCTCAACATTTTGGAGATGTGTTGCATCAAGAGTACATAACCCCCCAGAGTGTGCAACGCCTGATCCAGCTCTGCATAGGCATGATAGGGTCTTGGTCGAGCGGAATCGGATCTTTGCGTCATAATACCGTACACATCTGAGGGGAACCCGGGGAGTCGCGGGTACTCTTGGATCAAAAACAATGGTGCCCTGCCTCGAGACCGGCCTTGCGCTGGTGTGAAGTGTACGCATGACATCAGAAGATCCGATTCCGCTCGACCAAGACCCTACACAGAGCTGGATCGGCGTTGCACACTCTGGGGGGTTATGTACTCTTGGTTGCATGAGTACATATAACTACACATCTCTACAAACTCAGTCTACATTGTGCTTCACAAGCAAGACTCTACTACCGTATTTCCTCGATTAATAGACCCGGTCTTTTGTTTTTTGAAGAGGGTTGGACCCCCGGTCTCTTATTTGGGCATGATCCATTATTTGAGCACGGTCCACTATATTTTCATCGGCACATCGCTGGAAATGGTGGATTTTTAACACGTCATAATATAGAAGTTCTATATTATGACGTGTTAAAAATCCACCATTTCCAGCGATGTGCCGATGAAAATATAGTGGACCGTGCTCAAATAATGAAAGAAAGCACTAGCCACTACAAAAATTGTAGTTGCGCAACCTAAAATCGTGTCCTTTTTTGATCCACCACGTTCTTTCTTAGTGCGCATGCGCAAAGCGATGAGCTCAAATAAGAGACCGGGTCTCTTATTCGGGCATGGTCTACTATTTTTCCGTGAGGCCTCTAGGAGGGTCTACTATTTGAGCATGGTCTATTATTCAAGCATGGTCCATTAATCGAGGAAATACGGTAGACTGCATAATACTTTGTCTTAATTGTCTTAATTTTTTTGTTTGAGCAATGTTGAGTTTTCATGTGGATGTGGTTCTGTTTTCTTTGATGTTAGGGCCGCCGTATCGCCAGTGGTGCCGCGTATCGCAAGAAAGCCAAGAAAGAGGTGCGTACTATACCCACTATGCACTCTGGCATGCACTACTCCTGCCTTTGTTCTCCTCTCGTGTCTTTGTGTGGAAATTACCACTACTCCCAACTGGCTGTTGTCCTGCACGGCCGTATCCACCAGCCTAAGTATCTTTCTTCAAAAGTGAGGAAGCGATGGTATTGGCTTGGACGAAACATGGACTTTTGGGGCAGCCTTTTAATTCCTGAATTGCAAAAAGAAACGTGCCATTTCATTTTTATGGCTAAGAAGCCTTGAATTCACTATTAGTTTGTCCGTGCTGTGATGGCCGAGTGGTTAAGGCGTTGGACTTGAAATCCAATGGGGTCTCCCCGCGCAGGTTCGAACCCTGCTCGCAGCGTTGATTTTTTCTTTTTTTTATGACCTGGCAAGCACGGTGCTCATATGCTTGTATGATTTTTGAACTTTCACTGTGGCTCATTGTCTGTGTCCTCATTCTTTTGTATTTTCAGCCCATAGCCATGATGGTTGTAGGGGTAAAGGAGATTGACGCGCATTTCAAGGTACGTGCTAGACATGTGGATGCCATCCTTTGATCCGATGCCGCATTTTCGGGACATTTTTTTGTTTTGTTCCGGGGCAGTTGTTCATATGTTCACCTGTGTGCACGTGTGTGTGTGTGTGTGTTTACGTGCCCTTTCTGTTGCGACATGCAGAAGTACACGCCGTTGCTGACACAGGCGGCTGGTCTTTCTTACGACGCCGACTTCGCGCTTTCCACCTTCAAGGTAAACCAGTGTTGTGTGTCGCTACATTCATGTACCTTGCTTGTCCTCTCCGGGTTACCCGGTGTTTTCATGTTGTGCTTGATGATGTCATGTTGTGCTTGATGATGTCATGTTGTGCTTGATGATGTCATGTTGATAGAATATGTGTATGTCAGTGTGCATGTTGATAGAATGTGTGTATGTCAGCGAGCTTGACGATGTCATGTTGATAAAATACATCGGTATGAAGCATGACATTATGTTCTGAAGTGCCATCGTCCTTCGCCATGGAATTACGTCATTGTTACGGGTGTGCTAAAGCTACTCCCTCAGCGCCTGCACGTTTTCCACGCACGCTCATCTCAATCTGGGTTTACATTGAAGTTATGCTATAGCAGTGTTGCTTGACATGTTTTGTATTGAGTGGCATGGCAATCTTTGACTTACTACTGTCTACAACTCGTCAATGGGGATGTATGTGTGCGTAACCTGTATTGTAGATGCAATGGTTACGTTGACGGTTCTATCTGCAGGGAAAATTCAATGCAATGTGCCGCCTGCTCTGAAAATATTACTTCTTTACAGCCAGGCTTCAGTGTTCAAGGCCCATCCATAGCCTGGGAATGTGAATGCAGGGTCTTCAAAATGGTCGTTTGTTTAGGAGACTAGCACTAAAATTGTGTTACAAGTTTTACCAGTTGTACTTTGTAGTGAACATCTCCCTGTGTGTGTGTGTGTGTGTATGGCCTTGAGCAGGATTCATGCGGCTTGGCGGGTTGGACTACCATTCACAATTGTGTTCGATCTCTGGTAAACCGCAGCAGAGTGGCCGGTCTCACACTGGTACTGGTCAAGACTGACAAGGTGAGAGCAACTTTATTTTGTTTTATTTTTACTGTATTCACGAACCCAGCTCGAAAATAATAATGAAAGACGATGATGCTGTGACTAGCCCAAACGAGACAACAGTAGTGATGGTGGGGCGTTGATGGCTCCATCGACTTTTGCTGCCATTTTTTTACAGAATTATGACCACTGGTAGTAGTGGGTGGAATCTGGGTGATTCAAAGCCAATGTTTCTACTGTAATATCAGTACAGGTAGACTCCCTCTAATTCGAATACGGTATAATTCGAACATTCCGTGTAATTCGAACTTTTTCGTCGTACCGATCTTCTGCAAGCCACTTCAAGTCAAAATCGAATGCATAATTCGAAGTACGAAAAGTGCGCCGGTTGGATAATTCGAACCCAGTCTTCGTACAGAAGAGCTGTTTACAGTACATTGGCTATGTCCTTTGAACGCTTATTTCGAAGTGAGATTGATTGCTATCCTTGTAATTCGAAGTTCATTCTTTTCTCCTTCTCTAGCCAAGAGTAGCTAAACAATCGATCGATGGTCCGCTGCAGGATCGACTATAGCGTTCAAGAAACCCACCTTCTCTCGAAATTTCTTTCAAGCCCGTGCGAGGCAAATTGCAAAGGTTTGATTGAAGACGATGTCTTCCAGGTGGCTGACTCTCTTCGCGGATCTCGATGGCCTTTCTTGCCGCGCCAGCTCGTGCGCGGAGATGTTGGCGCACAAAAACACTATTGTCGTAAATATTGTCTATGCCTATGCTCCACTTCCGTTCTTCAGAACGACGTGCTGCTGTCCGACGGCCTTTCATGACGCGGATTAGGCAGCGCAGTTCTTTTCCGTTGAAATTGTTTCAGGAAAGCTGCAGTGACTGACAACTTCTTCACTAGAAGATGAAGATGTCAAAATGATTTTGTGTCGATCCAGTGGTTTGATGATCCGTTGTACACGACCGGTACGACCACCTATTGTCCTTGCACCTATGTTTCGTTGATGCAAATAAAAATGTGCAAAAAATATTCAGCATGCGATTTCAAGCATTTTGACATACATATCAGTACATGGGGCTGCATTTGGATAATTAGAAGTTCTGGATAATTCGAAGTTAGGGCCTGGCAATTTGAGGTTCGAATTAAAGGGAGTCTACCTGTATTAGCAAGAGTAGATAAACAAGAGTGTGCAACTCCGGATCTCTCCTGCACAATCTGCAGATACCCCCGCCCACGGCGGAATTTTTTGTTGACGTCACCTTTTTTCAGAAGAACGCGTATTTTTCTGCAGAGCAGTGTGAGAGCACGTGCTGGGCACCGACTTTGTAGTGCAAATGCGGCCAAGTGCACGAGGGAAAACTTTCCAAAAGACTCATAGCGCGTGCGTCGTCAAAAAGATTACGTCAACAAAAAATTCCGCCGTGGGCCAACCCATCCGCGAGTTGCACACTCTTGTTTATCTACTCTTGGTATTAGGGGTCATCACGAATTGTTATTGGCACTTATTGCCACCCCTGAAACGAACATCATGCATTCTTTAACATATTGCGAGTCCTCCTCCTCCCCCTCCCCCATGAACCAGGAAAACACAGTATTCTTACATGCTCGTGTGTACCTTATCGTAGCATCCCAATGTCAGAACTCGATGGTACTATTTTAGGTCACTCTTGGTCGACTTTTGCCAGTGGACTGATCGATCATGTCTTTGTTCAGTGGCTCTGAACATTGCGTGTGTGTTTGTATGTGCGTTCATGTGCATGCGTCTGTGTGTGCGTGGGTGTGTTTGTGTGCGCATGTGCTTGTGTGTGATATAGCTTTATCCGACCATCACCGCATCGGGTGGTGATATACCCGACACGTTAAAGAAGGCCAGTCAAGCGTTATTGCAAGTACGTGCCGTGTGAACGTCTTTCTCTACCTACGGGTACATGCACTTCGAAGTATGCCTTCTAGAGTGCAGTCAGACCTCGCTTATCCGGTCCTCGTTTATTTGGATCCCTCGCCAGTAGCTGGTTACAGATGTACAGCCTACGTGATGCATCCAATATAACCGGTGTTCGGTTATCCGGTTCCCTCGCCTAGCCGGATATTTTTTTGTGGAAAACGGACGTGTGCGGTTAAGTGAGGTCTGACTGTAGTGCTATGCTGAACACCAATGGCTTTTCAGTGTGACCTGTTAACAGTTCTGTAACTCAGCAGAGAAACCCGCCACCTACATTTACTTCAAGTGCTTCGAAGCCCACCGTAGTATGTAGTACATGTATGTAGTGTAATTGAATGCAGATGCCAGTCACCTACATGTACATGCAATTCTCAGTTACACCTGAGAGCCCTGGCGCCACCGGTACCTAAGTTTAGGTTGCACCTATCACTTACTGTTGTAGAGTAGGTTCTGTTGGTGATTTCCTGCTTTGTGGCTGTATATTGACTGTGCTGTGTAGCTCAGCACTGGATGTACTGACCGGTACTCTGGAGCTTGCAGCATTCACTTTTCCTTGAGCTAGCTGTGATGTTCTTGCTCTTGCCCCTCTGACACGTTCTCTCATGTCTCTCTCATCCTCCTCTCTCTCTCTCTCTCTCTCTCTCTCTCTCTCTCTCTCTCTCTCTCTCTCTCTCTCTCTCTCTCTCTCCGTCCCTCCCTCTCCTTGTGAACATGGTTGCTTGCTTTCGTTCTTAGGGTGGACCTGCTTTCCGTGCTCTACAGTCGGATGCTAGCAAGGTTGCAGACGAAGTAAGTGTGCCCTTTGCTACAGTGAAACCAACCCCAAGGACACCGGGGATATTCTAATTTAGCTGGTGCAGCACCGGGGTACTGTGTTATCCCCTGTGGGTCACTGGTCCTCTCGCGGCCGACCGTTCACAATTGTTCGTAATTTTTTGCTCCGGGACTTGATATTTGATATCCCAGTCATGTACGCACGCTTGTGTGTACCGTGGAATCCGCCATCTGCTGATCATGGTTTGACATCACTCACACTGTGTACTGTGCGGTTTGTAAACTTTGTATGATTGCCTGCAGCTGAAGGCGGCGTATGAAGAGAGCTTAGCCCTCATGGTAGGTGCATTTGGTTTTTGTTTTGTGTTTCTGTTTTGTTTTTGATGCATTGGCAACGAGGCTGTGTATTTTCAAGGTATTGTGATGTGCAGTGCTGCTGGCTGGGGCATGTCTTGAGACAATTGCCGGGCTCAGATATGTCTCCCACCAAGCATGCTGCAGGACCGGAGGAAGCAGATTTTGATTGGTCAGGTCATGCCATAGCCTTTCATACAGTTTGTGTATGATAAAGTGGGTACAATTGACCTCCTAACTAAGCAGTGAACTCGCGTTGGCGGTCAAAAGGTTGGTCCGGCCATGGCCTGACCAAGTGGACCGGTTCCGCCAGGCCTGTGTTGTGACGGTGTTGTGGAAACTGTCGTCCGCTTCTCTACGTACACCACACACTGTTCATCCTCCCAGCTGCTTCTCTTTCTGACTTCTTCTTTTTACGGTGCTCAGAAATCACTCCAGTCAACCTATGCTCTCGCTGGTGAGAAGAAGGCTCAGAAGGTATGATTCGGGATGATGATGTGTTCTAACTTGTAACGTTTTTCGCCAGGACTTGGCTTAATCTAAACAACAGCCAGTGTAGGCCAGTGTAAGATACATGCCGTTTTGACCATAGAGGATATGAACATGTTTTTGTCATGCTTGATGTAATGATGATTTCTCGTGTGTGTGTGTGTGTTTTTGGGTTAATTTCAGGCCTTTGAGGCATTCTCCTGGAACTGCCTTTCACTCCGCAATGAGGGCGAGGAGCTCCTGAACGCGCAAGCTGAAGTGTCAAGCTCCCTAAAACAGGTAATGTGTCTGCGGAGCATTGGTATCTTTGTGGAAATTGGCTAGTGGGGAGGATGTATGCGGTGGGCAATAAAAGTGTGCATTCGCCAGATCGCATGTGCCTCTCCAAGGTGAACAAACAGTACAGCCGTACTATTAGATGTTATTATTTAGTGCACTTATGCACTGCTTCGGTTTGTAATGCACTACTAGTTCCGTTGGTCTCAATTAAAAATTTAAAATGCAGACTAGCAAAATTGCTCATCGAGATTCAGATTCATATTGCACTAGTAGCTGGACATTCTTGTGTGCGCCTTTAGGAGGTTGCAAATTGAGGCATTTGCTATCGGCTTGTTGGCTGTTCCAGTAGACTCCCCTTTCTAGTTTAATCACTTTGTGGCCTTGTGATTTGGTCTAACTGTCAGCTTGAGTGTTGGTTGTTAACTTGCTGTACCGCGTGTTATTCTCCCTCTACCTAGATTGCTCATGCAGCGCACATTCATGGCGTGGACGTGTCCGAAAAGGCCGAGTAGATACGTAGGCGATTTGTCGGAAACTGGAACTCTCCTCTCCGTCGTGTGCTGCAGAATGTAGGCGGCTGGCCCTGTCGGTTGAGTGTTGTCTACTATGACGTTGGTTTATCGCTGCACTGTCTTCCCGGGGCTGTATCCACCAGTCTTGGCAGTGTGGTCGAAAAGGTGTGCCTAGGCTTCTCTACGGGCCACTTGAGTTCTCTCTAATTTTACTTTTCAGTCCTTTTTTTGGCCTTTTTTGCACGTTTGCATTTACTGGCGTTGACCCAGTTAGTGCCGTTTTCCCTTCAGCAATCCGTCCGTCTTTCGCCTTTGCCCTAGTCTTTGAGATTGCGCCCGGTCCCCGTTGACTTCCTGTTGGTACGTTATCATTGCAATTGTCAATTGACGCAACAACCATAATGACTCTATCCGAATGTCCGTTCTCACCGTTTCAATCACAGCGACTGTCCTCACCCTGCCTCGTTGTCCCTTTGACATTTTGACCTTTATTAGTTTATTTCTGCGGCGTGGATGCAGGCCGCCGCACTGTCTGCATTCTGATTTCAACATGCGTAAGTTATCGTTAATATGGCACCCTGCTATTTGGACGCCATTAGGTCTGTTTGTTTCTTTAATGCCTGCCTGCCTTAGCAGCCTTGATCATATTTGACTGTGTAATTCCCATCCTGAATGAGCAGGGTGGTCTTGGTGTCAGGCAGGCAGCATGTACCCCTGTCCCCTGCTGCAAATCCTTTGTTCTAGTATGCGCCTTCTTTGTCAGGCTGCACAGTGTCACAGCACATGGGTGGCTTTCTTTGCTGCTTCAGCTTCGTCTCTCTATCTCTCTCTCTCTCTCTCTCTCTCTCTCTCTCTCTCTCTCTCTCTCTCTCTCGCTCTATTTCTCTCTCTCTCTCTTTCTTTCTTTCTCGCTCTCTCTCTCGCTCTCTCTCTTTCTCTCTCTCTCTCTCTCTCTCTCTCTCTCTCTCTCTCTCTCTCTCTCTCTCTCTCTCTCTCTCTCTCTCTCTCGCTCTCGCTCTCCCTCTCTAGTTCCCTTCCTTTTGTCGTGTGTGTGTGCATTTTCTGCCCCTATCCCCTTTCTGAATTTAGCTGCTTTCACACTTCTGCCCTACAAGAATCCGATCAAATTTATGCGTTTGCTCAAGATCACATTCTGACTGTCTATTGTCATCTATAGCAGAACCACCATCAGCATTTTAGCCATCAACCTCCGCATTGAATTTGCCCCATTTGCTGAGCTTGAGGAGGACCCCTGTTGCATTGCTCTGGCGTGTTTGCAGTGCATGGCATGATGGCATAGTAGCTACTGGCTGCCAAGGATGGTTCCACTGCAACTGCTACTGTCAGTTGTTGGGCGAATGTGCAGATGGTTGTGAAGCGTTGTGAAAATTACGTCTGTGAGAGAAGTTGAGAGACCGATGATGTATGACTATTGTCAAGAGTACATAACCCCCAAGAGTGTGCAACTCCAGCTGTGGGGTCTGCGACGGCAGAACTTCACATCACGTGATGAACTCGTACACATAATTTGCACTCTGTGCATGATTGATAGAGGGTTGTACGCAACCCAGCTTTGGGTACGACTCTCTTGTGGTCACTTTGCACTGTTTGCCAGTGTAACCTTTTGAACCATGTCACGTAATGTGAAGTTCTGCCGTCGCAGCACTGCATAGAGGTTGTGCAGGCAGTTGCACACTCTTGGGGGTTATGTACTCTTGCTATTATAGAAAGACCTGGATGAAAACCGAGGCGAACGAGTGTTGGTAATGTTAGCACTGTTGCCCACACAATCACCTGCTAGCCTAGCATCCACACTGGAGTGGTCTTAATGTGCTGCAGGGGTACTAATACGTAGTGTCCGACTGTATTCCAGCGACTCATTTCAAGCATTACAGCAGCTGCTCGGCTGCGTGTAGGTTCAGAGGTGTGCGCACCGACGCACGGGTTAACGTCATCATAACAACACTGAGATAATCAAGAGTACATAACCCCCAGAGTGTGCAGCGCCTGATCCAGCTCTGCATAGGGTCTTGGTCGAGCGTAATCGGATCTTCTGATGTCATGCGTACACTCCACACCAGTGCACCGCAGGGCACCGTTATTTTTGATCCGAGAGTCCCCGCGACTCCCCGGGTTCCCCTCATATCTGTACGGTGTTATGACGCAAAGATCCGATTACGCTCGACCAAGACCCTATGCAGAGCTGGATCAGGCGCTGCACACTCTGGGGCTTATGTACTCTTGATATAATACATATATATAGGGAAGAAGGATTTTATTAATTCCAATCGTTAGAAATATACACAAGCACAGTGATGCATCGCTAGCAGCTAGCCCTAGAGTATAGTCATGGATCACATTGCAATGGAATAGCAGAGTTCAGTGCTAATTTCTATACGAAAGCGATTGATTACTATTTACATGACTGTGTACCAAACTGGTCTTATTATCCAATGGTATGCTTCAAAGGTAGAGATGTCAGTGTGTGCACTTTGTATTCATTCTTGTCGGAGCTGGCCCTGGCAATGTTTGCAGCTAAATCATGCCTCCATCTTCTCATCGTGTCCAGTTCGCACATATTGCTCGCCTCTCCGAGTTTAGTCTGCTCTTGTCCACATGAGCTCGTCGGCGGTGGTGCCCTTCTTGAGCTTCATGGAGCTGCTCTGTGCGGCCATGATGACCTCCTTCACCTCCTTCATCAGATTCTGCGCGTTCAATACCAGCGTTTCGCTGGCCTCGTGATCTGACTGTTCGTCTGTGCAGGGCAGAACAAGCAACAAAAACACACACACACACACACACATGCACATGACTTTGTTCCTGGATGTCGCTTCACAAATCAAAAAGGTCATGCGCCATGGTTTCGAGTCACATGCAAGCTTTCCTGATCTGGGACAAAATAATAATAATTCAAACATACTAGTAGTCCAAGTCTGCAGTCAAATATCAGTTTTTCAATACCAACTCAAGCCGCAAGCAGTGCAGCATGTGTACATGGCGTTGTAACATGTTGCACTCGTGCACATCTCTCTACAGTACCATTGCATCTGAATGCGGGGCTTAGTCTGTGAGTGGCAGCAGTCACGCGGTACCAACCTGTTTGTCCGGTTTGCGTCGCCTTGACCGTGGCGATGATCTTCAGCTGGGTGCTGATCATTGGCAAACGATCAACGAGTTGCAGCAGCGTCTGAGCAAGCATGGGAACACGGACAGAGAGAACAGAAGATTGAAATTTAGACCATACATGTTACCAGGCAAATTCCAATGATACTTGATAGCCGCTGCTGGATTGCCATTTTTTTAGTGATAGCTTGCATAGACGGTTAGCACCATCATACACAGATATGCTGCATGGCCCCTGTTCTAACACTGGCCTAAAACCTTGCCGGCCTAATCGGTTGCTAAGGAGTCAGTAGATTGGACCAGTAGAACTCACCGCCTTGAGGCGTCGGTCGGTGCAAGCTGCGGCCACAGCCTTCGCAAGCTTGATCAGCTCCTTCGTATCCAGTGCCAGCTCCTTGGCCAGATTGATAAGGCGCTTGCGAGACTCAACATCACCCTGTGAACTGCACACACAACACCATGTGACGAAAGAACAGAAAGCATACGCTTTACAAAAAGAAGTCACTTTCAGCGTTAATAACCAGACACACCTGCGCATGCAGTCAATCAAAGTGTGCGTGCCGTGCCCCCCCCCCCCCCCACACACACGCAGACTTCTTGAAGTATAGAAGCTACGAAGACCTTGTGACATATTGCTGGCACCGTAGGCTACGCTCTGGGCTCATCCAACACCCAGACGCATTCCCAGGTGATTTCGGACAACTTGAAACCTGCCCGTACCTGACGCTATGATACCACTCGACCAACAATGCAGGTGCACTCAACACTTACTCAAATAGGCTGCCGATTTCAGCCATACGCGCTGCCATGCGACGTGCAATCTGAATGAGGGCATTGTCACCAGCACCCCACTTCAGCGCCTCTTCCTGCAGCTCCCGGGCGGCCAACTAAGCAGCAAAACATACAACAATTGGGGGAGAGAGAGAGAAAGAGAGAGAGAGATGAAGAGAGGGAGAGCAGGGCCTGTTGGAGAGCCGGGTCAGCCGGGTCACGCGCCCGGCTGGGGAACTGCACGACCTGGCTGAACAGATAACACCGGGTCCAGTCTGACCCGGCTGAAAAATGTCTCAAACTGACAATGGATTCCTAAAATACCGGTATTTTACGACTCGCGGACCCCATCTGTGGCAAATCTAGCGCAACCGTACACACTACAGTCTACAAGCGACAGAAACTCGGCTTGGGTCAACTGGGGTCAACTGGTTCGAGCGTGATCTGGCCAGCGGCGAGCAGGAAGTCAGGACATTGAAAGTCGATGGGGCAGGCAGTCAAAAGCGTAACTTTGGCTATAGCTTTTGACACAGTTGCAAGTTTTGAGCAGGCTTTTTGGTTGTTTTTCTGCCGGATGATCTGACCCGGCTTGACCCGGCTGGCCTGCATGCGCCAGGTACACTCTGACCGGGCTGTGTTGAATGTCTAGAGCAGGCCCTGGAGAGTAGGGAGTATGAGCCATGACAGGTTGCATCATTGGCATTGATGGGGACTAAGGATATGAAAGTTAAAACTTGGCGACGACCGGGAGCCTTCACTTACCCATCCGGCTTCTCACTGTGCCTTGTGCCATTTATGTTGCCGCCAAATGTGAATTGTGCTTTAAACCCTCATCAGTCCTTCCTATGCAGTAAAACCTAGTGTAAGCGACCTCTGGTTTTAGCGACCTGCTCTTAGCGGCCGTTTTTCCATGCCACGGCGGATAGTTCTACACAGACAAGGTGGGACCTGATTCGAAAGACCACCTGGCTTTAACGACCGCTTTTGCTTGCATCGTGGGGCGGTCGCTTAAACCAGGTTTTACTGTATTACCATGGGGAACACCCTGTCCACAGCATACTTGTTTGACTTCCATCATCTTCGGGTTGAACTGAGCTGGTTGGGAGTGAAGGCACGACTCGGACTGCCCAGAAACTCGCCTCCACAACTGTCCTGCGTAGCCACAGTGTAGCTTACTTGTAGCTGGCTTAAAGTTAAACTCACCATGATAGGTAGTGCCGGTCCTTTCATGTTCTTTCCGATTTGAATTTCCTCGACTGGCTCCTCTGCAGAGAAAAGTGAAAAAAGAAAGAAACCGGTGGCATAGTTTTGGTTAAACAGCTATGAATAGAAGGAAGGCTGCAGATATCACCACGCAACGTGCAACTTGTTCGAATGGAACCAACATGACCGACATCATAATATTATGACCCTTATATCGATGCATGGGGTGAGTGGAGTTGGAACCAACATGGCTGCCCTGTATGGTCACATGATAGACGCTTTAGCAGCTCTATGTAATTTGGAATAAACAATCCCGGTTTGGCCCAATAAATCACGACACAATAGAAAAGCTGGCAGGAAGGCTTTTCCAAAATGAATCACAAAAGCGGGACTGGGCCTTCAAACTGTGTTGGACGTTCTTCACACACGTCCTCCGCAGGTAGAGGATGCGTACCTCTGAAATATACGATCTACGGGTGCCTATTTGATTTGAAACCTCCATATTCCAGTGATTCATTTGAGTGGGGACAGACAAGGAAAAACGAAGGCAATCAATAAAAAAATCTATCAGGGCACACTCGGAGTTGAACCAAGGACCTCTCGATCTGCAGTCGAATGCTCTACCACTGAGCTATATGCCCAGGACAATCATTACAGGATGCATATTGATACTGAATGTCAGAGATCTGAGACATTGGTGTCCACAAAGTGAAGCTAGGGTAGTAGTAGTAGTAGTAGAATTTATTATTTTGATAGGGAAGGCCCTACAGACGTTGCCGTCTTGTTACAGGGAACCCTAAGTGCTCTTTACAGAGCGAAACAAAAACGGATAGATGCTCAACCTGACGACACGAGACAGGCAGAGAATTCCACCTATCAGCGCCAAGGAAAGAAATGGAGAACATGCCATAGTGGTAGCAGCGGGCAAAGAAAGTGAAGAGAATGATTGCCCTCTAGTGCGCCTCTCGGTGCAAGTAGCAGTATACCCAAGACAAATTGCCTCCTGGGTCAGGCACCCAAGACAGTTATCAACATGCCATGTGCACAACAGGTGACTACCGTAAACAGCCTAATGTTTGCGACGTATTCACGTTTGCTAATTTTGCGAGAAGAGCATAACGCAAATATTAGCCATCGTGAAATCAAACTTCAACAGTGGGTGTGTATGTGTGACCACAGTGCTCCACGAACATTTACCATCGTCAACTCGCTGGTTCTGAGAGATCGCAAAAATTTAGTGACGCAAACATTGGGCGGTTTACAGTATATCAACCATTGGACGTACCCGGTGGAGGTGTAGGTGCCTGAGGTGCCTTGGGTGCCGGCGGTGGTGTTGGCGGAGGTGGCGGGCGATGGTGGTTCTCGACGACTTGTCGGATTTTAGTGACGGCAGCATTCACCTGTGCGTGCACATGGGTGCAGAAGAGGAAGATTAAGTCAAGTTATCAAGGCCGGTGATTGGCTGTCTACATAGCAACTGTCATGTGACGTACAATAGTGATGACAACAATGCTGATAGTCTAACTCTAAAACCTTTCTCCGTCGGCCATGTTCTGAGTGATACGCATTCCGAGAGAACATGTCGGCTTTTCGCATTGGGCAGACTCCACTGCAGCCATCTTATAATAGTTCCTAAATAGGGCTGAAACAATTATACCGAATAATCGAGTACTCGTTTGATAACTCTAACGATCGAGCAATCGTTTAGAATACTGATTACGATTATTTTGGGTTTTTTAATATTTGTGTCCAGAAAGTACTGTAAACCCTCGTTTTGTGAAGTTTGAATCAGTTTCCGCTGGGAGTATGCAGTTACAAGGGGTATGGTTCATGGTCTGAGGTTAAATTGACTTCAAAACTGCCATGTTTCGGAGCTACCCTTTCACTAATGCAGATTTGTTGGTATTATGAAGGCATAGTTTGTGGAAACAGAGTAATGTTTGCGCAGAATTATGACTCTATTTGCTAACGATTGTAATCGATTACTCGATCGTTAAGCTAAAGAGTAATCGATACGTGAAAATCCACGATCGTTTCAGCCCTATTCCTAAACCATACTATGATAGTTATTATTAGTTAGACTAGTTCTGATGAAAGTACTCTCACAAAGTGTACGAGCTGCTGCTTAGCAATCTCCCATATCAGGTCATTTTTGCTTTAAAATTAATACCGTACTTACGCGCATATAAGCGCATGTGCTTATGTCCGGACATAAGCGCACCCCCCCCCCCTAATTATAAGCGCATGGGCTTATATGTGAACACTATTGGTGTAACACCCAGGAGCTGAATATACTGCTGAGCATTGTGATAACACCGTTGTTTAGGACACAGACAAACCGTTTTTGCACATATAAGCGCATGGGCTTCTACCCGAACATGTTCACACAGCAAAAACAATTTTTGTAGCAAATTTTCACTTATAAGCCCATGGGCTTACTGTAAGACATGTATATATAACGAGGAAGCAAATCTAACGTTTTAACGGATGACATTTCTTCGTTATAATAAGATCCGTTGAAGCCGTACTGCTTCATATATGCTGTGTGTGGATATGGCAGAATACTGCAAGATCGTTAACATATCTTCTCGTTAACCTATGAATTTTGGACAATCGTTAAATTTGCGACTCGTTATAATAACATGTCTTACAGTATATGTGGGGAAGTACGGTATTTGCTTTGTTTTCCTAGCTTACTATTGCCGTGGCTGGCTCAACGCCCTTGTCTCACGGGATTCCGTCCCTGCATTAGCTATGCTTGTCACATGCTATGAGGTTGTGTCTAATACGAATAATAATAACATGCCAGTTAGTTGTAGAACGTCAGTACCGTCGGTCAGTGTCGTGCAATGTTATCGCATGAGCTGATAGTTTAGTAACTGGTGGTGTTAGTGGACAGTATAGCGTAACTTGTAGTTCCTTGGTCTTTCTCTTTTGCATAAATTTAACCTTGGCTCTCCATCTGAGTAAATAATAACAATAATAATAATAATAATGACCAACACCCTGGTGCCATGATTGCAGCCCGCAATATCAGCAGCAAGCGCCAAGCTTCTAGACTTCACGTGACACCCAAACATGCATGCCGGGAGAATTGTACATTGGTTTGAAGTAATAGCTTACACGATCAGCCTGGCTGTCAAACTTCTGGCGATTGGCAGTGTTGCTAGTGTCCTGGGCAGAGTCCTTGCAGCTGTTCACCATCGGCTTGATTGCTGCGGAAGAAGAAAACCAGGGTCACAGTAATAGCAATTGTCAGGTAGTTCTAGGGCAAGATATTTCAACTTTTTAGTTTGAAAACTATTTGAACACGCCATAAATCATGATGAATATACGGAGATTATTGCGACGGGAAACAGTTGCTGACTTCCTCCCGTGATCAGTGGGTGCCCTAGTGATTGGAGAAACGCCCTTGGTTACAGCTGCCTGGAACCCGATTGTTTTTAGTTCACAACACACAAGCCACACTATGGACTGCGGCAGTGCTGCATTTAGATCGGGATTTCAGTAGGCCGGGGCGAAACGTGCTCGGTACATGTAACTTACATCTGGCAAGCTCTTCTGATGCTTCTGTGACTGCCTTGACGTATTCCGGGTCGGTCGAGTTCTCGGCTTCTCCCTTGGCGACGTCTAGAACTCTGCGGCAGCGCTTTGCAGCAAGTATCGCGCGTTCATTGGCTTTCTGCAGTGAAACGGAACCAGAGCAGCACAGATTCGTGTTGAGCCGTAGGATGAATTGTCCACTGGGACTGGGTTGCAGGATTTTGACCTATTACGCACAGTGTGCAATGCTACCATGGAGGATTGCGGCGGCTTCTCTGTGCATTTCCTCTTCTCTGGGTTCATGCCTCAATTTTCTGCTCCGAACTTTAAAAAAGCAGTACAACACTCAACAAGCGGAATGTCGGCTATACAGCAGTCATGTACCTGTAATCATGTACCTGTAATCATGTACCTGTAATCATGTACCTGTAATCATGTACCTGTAATCATGTACCTGTAATCATGTACCTGTAATCATGTACCTGTAATCATGTACCTGTAATCATGTACCTGTAATCATGTACCTGTAATCATGTACCTGTAATCATGTACCTGTAATCATGTACCTGTAATTCAAAGTACAGGTAGCATTTTAAAAGTACGTACTTCTCCTTCGTCATCGCGCAACGCAACCTTGGCCTTCTGTAGGTCCTGGAAAATGTCTTTCTCTGTATGGCATACACACACACACACACACACACACACACACACACACACACACACACACACACACACACACACACACACACACACACACACACACACACATACACACACACACACACACACACACACACACACACACATACACACACACACACACACACGCACACAGTGCAGCTGTTAGTATCCATACTCCCAGCAGACGAGGGAGTGTCTGTGTGTGTGTGTGGGCATTTATCCTTAGTGCTGTTGCGATACCGCAACATTCACTTGTTGTAGTTGTCGTTTGAACACACTGGGACGACACTAATCACACCCCAATTCATTTCTCCAGGAACTCAACACATTTATTCACCTTCGGTACCCTGTAAGGAGGCCTTAGGGTCTGTTGGGAATGCCCAAGTAAAATAATAAAATACAAAACAAGTGTTACTTCAAGCTGAACACTGCTTGTTCCGGCTTACCTGATACCTTCAAGAACTCCACGCTGTCGGTCACTTGATCCACCAGGTCCTTCAGCTTCTCCATCTTCTTGCAGTACTCGTTCTTCATCATGTTCATGTGATCAACAGCCGTCTGCACACCATCGATCAGAAGGAGACAGGGGGAGGGGGGGGGAGTATGTTGGTATAATGTTGCATCACTGACAGCATGCAGGAAGACGATGACCACTGGGAAGAGCAGGCAATTTCCAGACCATTTTTTCACGCAGTAAACCCTGTCAAGGTGACCACTCTGATCAGACGGCGACCTGTTCAAGAGGACCACTATGACCAGGAACAAGGGATGTTATTTCCAGTCAAATGACCCTGGATAAGAAGATCACCTGTACGCGTGGACCACATTTGTAAAGTCCCTTGAGCGGTCGGCTTTGACAGCCGGGTTTCAGTGTACGTGAAGCATTCCCTTTACTGTTGTGCCCAAGGCATTGCAGCAGTGCCCGAGAGCGGCATACATGCTCGTGCACATCGCCACCCAGAAGTACATCTAGTCTCGCAGCGCTGCCGGGTGCTGAAGAACCCGGGGATCAGAGTTGCAGCAGCCAAGGCCGTTCCTATGTGCCATGCACTACAGCAGTCAATGCACCATTGTGGAGTCACTGTGTACCGTATTTTCAAAAGTATAAGCCGCACCTCTAAGCGCTTGCAATTCATCCAAAACAGTCGGTGCTGCTTATACAACGATGGTCGAATAATAATTAGCGGTGGTAAACAGGGTAGATGTCTGCATTTCGTGACAAAAAATGTGGATGCGACCGGAAAATAGGATTTATCGGTTTGCCATACTTGGTGAAATCTGAGCCTGTCCGTTCTTCGGCACCCAATAGGGACCGGCGGATTCTGCTCGAAAAGCAGTAAAATTAGCAGAACCATTCAAACCTTATGGCGGGCAATTCCTCGAATTCTGCTCCATTTCTTTATCCACATACCAAACATGCATGAAACTTACCAGAAAAAGTACCGAATTCTGCCAATTTTTCTGCCGGCAGAATCCGCTGGACCCTAGCACCCAACAGCACTGTAAATGAGCTTGACTACACTCATTACGTAAGTGGGATAATGACTGCTCGCTCACTGCGGCCCGTGCACTCACCTCATCGCCAGGATTGTCAAGGACGATGCGAGACGCGCCGGTCAGCTGCGGTGCTAGTGCCTCGACCTAGCCAAACACACAACACCATGCCACGCGGAAATCAAGTACCGGTTTACACCAGTGTGTTTTCAATTGCAATCCCAAGCCATTGAGCTTTGTAGGAAATTAACTAACTCGCTTTTTAAAGTGAAATGCCCAGAGCATTTCAAGTTAAAACTCACTAACTCACTTTAGGCAGTCCACTATCCAGTGGACTATGCGGGAGTTTCCTCCATACTGTGACGATAAACATACTGCTTATCTCCACTGCATGCCCGAGGGAACTCGTGACTCAAGGTGAGGCAGTATGCCTACTAGCATAGAGCCAGTAACAGAATGTTTAAAGTATCAAATGATGAAGCATTTTGGTGTTCCACGAAATCATGCATAAATTGCATTGGAATGCACAAATATGTGCCTCCTTTGGTTCTTGACAAATTTAGCTACAAAAACATATCTATTATTCTTATCTACAAAGACTGTCTTCAAACACCGGGCATTCACATAAACTTAGTGCAGCATATAAATAAATTTCACGGTTCGCGTGAGACTCGGCTGGAAGCCGAGTTTTCCGCATCCGCCGTGGGAACGCCACCACCCTCTAGGATCAAAGGCATGCAGAGGATGTAAAGATGCTACTGTGCAGTTACTACAGTTACGTGCTACATATCACTGGTTTATGCTGTGTACATGTGCTGTGGTGCCCTAAGCACATGCCCTGCCCAATTTTGGGGCAGGGCGCCCCCTCCCGGCACAGAACCCGCTCGTCAGCTAACTACTGCCCTCGCTCACGCCTTTGATGGTGTCCATGATATCCATGACAGTCTCCTCGTCCTGCACGCCACCGTGACGCGCTACGTTGAGCGCCGTCCGCGCCGCACTGCGCGCATGGTCATTGAACTCCTTGGCCTTCGCCTCAAACTTCTCTTCTCGGTCGGGATCTGAAGCGTGCAGGAACACCATGGTCATATCCAAATGCATGGAGATCAGCGTGATATGCGGGAATCAAGCACTGAATGCATTGAACGAATCCATGCACTTGTATGCACTCGTGTACAGTCATGCGCATGGGACTACAGGAGTAGTTTTACAATGAAGAGAATGGATTCTGCACAGAACGCTGTACTTCTAGTTCGTGAAACAGGATTGTAACACTGGGATTTCAAGTGGTCTGGCCAAACGGGATACTTCACAGGAAAAATGCCCAGTATTGGTGAAATTCCCTTTGGGCATGGATTGGGTTGGTCAACGTTTTCGAAATAAAGTCCAACCATGGCCGAACTGGCAGGACCAGGTGCTACAACCCTGTGAATTTAAGGTTGCGAGTGAACAGACAAAAGCCGCTAAGGAGCAGCTCGCCACTAGAACTACCGTAACCTAAGCACAATCATGAATGAAATTCACCAACCTGACGGATCTGCAAGTGCGGCGTTTGTCATTCTCTTGGCTGGTCCGGTCGGGTCGAGGAAGTCCTTTGCAACCTTTGAGACACACGTGCGAATACATGGAGAGCATGATGACAAGCGAGTACGATAGCATTGCAATCATGCAGGGGGTTGGACACGTAGCAGCTGCCATGGTATAGGCTGTACCACTTCTTGCTCAGTTTTTTTTACACTGTTCACGTTGAAAATTGAAATGCAAGGGTTTTGTCCATAAATTTCACCACTTTTAGCGGAGGGGTCACAAAGTAGCACCTCTAATGGCTGGTCATACCACCAAGAGTATATAACCCCCCAAGAGTGTGCAACTCCTAACACCCTTTCTATGGGGTGCGCTGACGGCGAAAAACTCACATCACGTGGTGTAGTGTCGCAGTTGTACGTTTCCAGCCCATTTGTAGCGAGCAGCGGAGAAATAAAAGAAGCACTCTAACTCACTGCGGGTATGCAAATCCCCGGCATGATCATGGCAGACATTGTACGTAGTACGAACGTACCTGAGACACGTGATGTGAGTTTTCGTCGTCGGAGACCTCATACCGTATTATCTCTAATATAAGCACGGTCCTTTATTTTTTCAATGTACCTCCGCCCCGTGCTATTAATGGAGACGTCCCTTTATTAGAGACTGTTCCATTATTATTTCAACCTCATTTCAGAGGTATGTTGCCATGCCAAATTCATGTGGGACACACACATTTCAGGGTTTTTCGCCGGTACAGATAATGAATTTACACAGTGTGCTTATAATGGAGCCTGAGCACTTCATTTTTTGACTGCCGCCCCAAGGTGTTCTATTATTGGAGACGTGCTATTATTGGAGACTGTGCTTATATTAGAGATAATACGGTATGCAGAGTTGCACACTCTTGGGGGGGGGGGGGGTTATATACTCTTGATACCACCCATACATGTCTATGCCTTTAAAGACCAACTTTACAGATATATGGCCTTTCAGCATACCCAAGTGCAAATATGTAGCAACAAGGTTGGAAAAGCCAGAGATAAAGGAAATGATGTTCGGCGAGGTTTCACAATAATAGTGCAATTTGCTATGCACATTAACTGTCCGAAACTCGGTGTACAGTAAAACCATGGCCATGTCCATAGTGGCTGTTAACCCCACACCGGCCACCCACCCCCAGGGAGCACAGTGGCCAACGTTCACACTCACCTGCTTGGCAATGGCCTCCTTCATCTTCTGCTCCAGCTCGGCGATCTTTCGGGCAATCTCGTCGGCCAGTGCTCGCGCTTCAGGCGTGTCCAGCTGCGCATGTGTCCAATACATTGACAAACAAGTAATTGAAGCTCAGCTAAAGCAAGTGGCAGTGTTTTGTTTGAGATGCTCTGTTCACTAGCGAGACACATGTCTTCCCTGCACGTATCACAGGTATCAATGAATTTTCTCTGACTGGATAGAGGTGCATGATAGGGTATTTACCTACACGGTCCACATGTGTAGAAAAGACATTGTGGACCTGCTCAGGACTCAAGCATGCGTAACATGTTACACGTGACTTTGTTTTACCTTGCCCTGATCGCGGAGTCGTTTAAGCTGGTTGATGAGACGTTCCAGCTCCTCTGCCCGTCGCAGGATCTCATCCTTCTCCTCGCCGTCCTCCATCTGGCTGGCAAGCTGCCTGGCTTGCCGAATGCACTCATCCAGGGCGCGGAATCCTTCATCGGCATCACGTGGGTCGACTGCAGAAACAGCATCACAGTGTTTATTGCATTAGCTAGAGTCGGAAGAAATGGACTACTGGGACATCCTATAAGCACAGAGATCAAGGTCTGCACGTGACTCGATGATGTGGGATCAGTACGTGTATATATTTCCTGTGTAACGGTATGACAGGAAGAATTTTTCGTGTTCTATGATTACGACTTGCCTAGACAAAGGCATTCATAACTGAGAGAAGCATGATCATGACGGAGGTAATCAGACAACTTTAAACGTCCCCTCATGACAGACTAAAATTTTCTCTTACGTCTTGAAAGGAAGTCCTGTGCAAGTTTGAAGTCATCGGACAGGAAGTCTTCTGTAGTCTCTCCTTTGCCGAGGATCTTTCCAATCAAGCTCTTAAAGTCGCCCTGCAGGAGACAAGACCGGCATATGTCACGTTAATGTTGGGGGAATATGCCCTAACTGCAAGGATCAGTGAGACATTCGGCAGACATGTGAAGTCTCAGGTCACGGAACCTTAGATAGTGGACAATATTGTTACCTGCGCTAGCTCATCGCGGTCGGTTTTCAATTGCAGGATGCGGATGATCTCCTCAATGTGCTCGTTCATGGATTTGACGACAAAGTCGCGGTTATCGTTGGCCTCGCGCGACCGAGCGCCACCACGTGCTTCCAGATGAGAGACGAGCTTGATAGATGAGATTAGCATTGGTACAAACTTTCGAAGCTATGAGCAACAAGAAACAAAAACAATTGAAGAGGTTTTTTCAAAGGATTCGGCATTTATACTTTGAGTGAGCTTATCAGTAAAGAAACCATTATACCAGTAGGGCTGCTCAAACTTGGTGAACCAAGAACGCGCACCAAATTGCTTTTTAAATGGCAAGTAATGAGTAAGATGTGCATTCGTGATCAGGGTGGGCTGGAGAAAACATCGCCACATGCCCTTCCCCACTGCCCTCCCCACTGCCCTTCTCCAACCCGATTTTAAAAGACACTGTGGACATTCATCCCTGTTCATTCCGTCAACTAATACATGATCCATGCAGCACCATCTTTCATGATACCAATTTTTTGGCTGTGCATAACGCGGCTCCTCACGCTTACATGGTCACAGTGGTCGACTAGTTCAGCTGCGTGTGTGGCGTTAGTCAGCTCCTTCTGACGGCGATCGACATGCTTGCTGGTCTCGGTCAGCGACGGTGTCAGACCTTTGATGAACTCGATGAGATTGGGAATGCCACGGACGATGTGCGCATCGCGCAGCACTGTTTGGGAGCCACGGCACGCCGCCACCATTGTCCTGACTTCGGACTCATCATTTGTGATCAGCAGGTCGGAGATACCTTGCAGGATACCTAACATAACACAGACAGGTCGAGGAGGACAATGGCAACATAGGGCATCGGAAGGTATTTTAGTGTGGTACGGTCAGCCATTTGAAGTACAATTCACTCGTGGGGGAGTGGTGGCTGAGCCGAAAATTTTGGAAATTTAGACGGCCCAGATCAGTGTATTTTATTGATTCATGGGGCACCTGGAGCAAAAAAGTGGTACGGTCTATGCCGTAGTGACCGTACCGTGTCCGACGCCCATGCAACAGTACTGTTTAAAGCTGTGCGCATTGTAACCCAGGTGCGTCGGACGATATTCTACATTGGTGCGGCTATGCGTGTTCGGGGGCCCTCTCCAGTGAAATACTGTGATTTCGGGAAATTGGGCCCCAATAGATAGAATTATTCGGCCATATTGGTCCCAACTCTCCTGTAACCCCAATGGACCAAGATGCCCTGAAAACTCAAGGCACTCAAAGCAGACCTGACTCCCAACATTGTGACTTGCCTTTGTTCAACCATGCCGCCGACTATTACTATGTTATCTTATCTTTATGTTACTTCACCATAGGTGCAGGCATTGCTGCCTTCTTGCTGTGGATCATCATAGTAGATGATGCATCATAAATGATGCCACAGCTCCTAGGCTATGATGAATTAATTTAAGTGACAGCACCAGAGTAAAAACTACATTGGTCTTGGAAGAGGGTATCCCCCCCCCCTCCCCTCCCCCACTTTACCCTCGGACGTTTGTACTATAGGAATAGGATATGCAGGTACGATAACTACATCAACAGATCAGTGCATGAAGAATTGCTTTCCCGTACCTCTAGCACCAACGATCAGAAGCCGTCGCCCTGGCAGGCTGACCGGATTCTCTTTCAATGTTTGCGCGGCCTCCACCAACTGGTCAGCCGACTTCTGCACACTCTTCAAGGGTCTCGGCAGCTCCTTCTTCAAGATCGGGTCCTCACTGTCGTCAGCTGTTTGCTCACCAACCTGCATCATTGTGCACAGCACAAACAAAGGCAGAATGGCAGGTTCTTAGCAACGAGTGTACAAGAGTCTGCAAAACCAACTGGCAAGTAGAAGCTTTGGATGAATATTTCTTGATGCATGCCATGTGCATTAACGTGTACGATCAGTTTGAAGAAGACTCCAAAAATTCAAAGCAACTGTAAAGTTTATAAGAAAATAAGAGGACCAAAGGTTAGGCTACAATATCCACTAACACTACCAGTTACTTTACAATCAGCTCTTGTGATAACATGTAGCTCTGTAGCTCCTCGGTCCCGGTCTTATTTTCTTATAAATTAATCCTTGGCTCTCCACCCGAGTCTAATAATAATATTCGCGGGATTCGCGTCGGCATCGCTTGAATGTTCAGAAGCACACAAACTAGCCTTCGCATCCGCAGGCCACCACTATGCCTGTTCACCTTAGTGGCGAATGCAGACCTCACAAGTGAGTCAGGGGAGAGGAGGTTAGTCTCTCAACCAATCAGGTGTGTAACGGCCCATAACCCTGTAAACTGCATCCTTGTTATTCTCACTCCGAGCTGTGAGTACCCAGTTGACCGTGGATGTCGGCGCAGTTCAACACGCGTAAAAAGTCTTTTTACATGCTCCCTGCTACCAGCGCGGGTCTTGAACTCGGGACCTCATGATTCGCAGGCAGGCCAGCAAACCAATCGGCCATATGCGTTGGTCTAATTGTAATTGTAAAGTTATATCACGAATCCCTGTTCTGCGTACGTCAAGAACTGCATATGCATCTCTGGTTGCAGTGCCACCTATTGCTGGCACAACCTACGTGTACCTGTCCCTCTGTGGATGGGCCGGGTGTTCATGTGAAGTATGTGATAGTCACTGCTTGGACCATAGTTTTGTAACAGCGCTGCTCGTCCTCGGGATCTTTATTATACTAGTACAGTTTGTCTCATCCAATGGTTCTGATCTGGGGTTTGCTTGAGAACGAGTTTATTCACAACGCCAATTGCGTGAAATATAATAACTAAGCAAAAAGACAACCCACATTCGTGCTGGAAAGAAATCGGGGGTTTGCTGACATCGTATGTGCATCGCAAGCAGGTCCCTTACCGTGACCAGGGTTGTAACGGCCGCTGCCACCACATCAACCTGTGGTGTCAGGTCAGGCATGGTACCGCCCTGACTGGCCTCTTCATCCAGGATGACCATCGTGGAGATCTGAGTGAGCACAAGATAGAGGACATGGACACACACACACACCTCAGACCTCAGACCTCAGACCTGCCCATCGCGGAAGCGATGATAGCGAACAGCTATGTTAGACATAGCAACTTGTGCTGGGATTACACCATTCAACAGCTTGCAAGGCTGATGAATTGACCGCCACTATTTTTAGCCTGGTATCCACCACACAGCTGATTGAAGTGACTTTTTCTGGCCAGTGAATCCCTATTTTTCATTTTTCCATTTTTTTCTTTTTTCTTTTTTTTTCTACACACACACCACACCACATACTCCGGCATACACTGGCTGTTGGTAACCACCCAGCAGAATGAAAGAAAAGTCAGGAAGAGACCGAGAAAGAGAAGAAAGATGTGTGCGACCATAATCGTCGGGAATTGAACCCGCAACCTCTCGATTGGAAATCGACTGCACATACCACTGCACCATATGGGACACACACACACACACACACACACACACATGTGCACACACACATACACACACACACACACAAACACACATGAACATACGAGTGCGACAATATCACATCCAGACTCTTGATCAATGTAGAATCGAGAGTATCCTGTAGAGAATAATACACCACCATGATGATGTGCCTTGGAGAGGAGAGGTTGAAAAGCTGCAGTTAGGAAGTCCATGCCACTAGAGGCACATTATGGGGTGAGTGTGAGTGCTTGAGCTGCCAGTGTACATGCATATACAGTCAGACTTCGCTTATCCGGCCCTCTTTTATCCGGATCCCTCGCCATCCGGAAGAAAATCGTTGGTTACCGATTTACAGCATATGCCATGCATACATACAGTATGTTTGTTCGATTATCCGGTTCCCTCGCCTATCCGGATATTTTAGTGGAAAACGGATGTGTGCGAGATTATGCGAGGTCTGACTGTACAATGTACACCATGTCCGAACTCTCCAATTAACTCGAGGCGGACGATACCACGTTGTGGCATAGGATGTCAAGCCAACACTGGTCCATATAGCAAGTCTTCATTCGCATGTGCCGTTCAAAACAAACGCTTTCTTTTTGTCACCCTGAACCAGAGTAGAGCAGAAAGCGCTGGGTGAATTTGTCTGATATTCATAAAGAAGACAAGGACGTTTCATTCATGAAGAACGCCACAAGTATACTTATATGTGACCATATTCCATGTACTACACAATATTGCAATGAACGAAATCCTCAGAAACATCTAGGAAATAGATGTTTGAACAGACACTTTCCTTGAGAAAAGAAGCCTATACTGCACCAGCAAGAAAACTATACTGGCAAACTTCAAGCTCTCAACCACGAACATTGGGACTCTAGGATTTCACAAACCCAGAGTTTTCATGGGTTCCTCTCTCTAGTGAAGTACAACTACAAGCAAGCAGTCCTATGGAACAAAGGGATATGATGTCGGGTTACCACTGCTGTTGATTGATAATGGTGGTAAAGACACACCTGGCAGTATGGCGGTAAGTACACGCCTGCCCACACATGCTCTCTAGGCTGCAAAGCTCACCATTTTAATCAACCATAAGTATACAGCTGCAGTGGTGCCTTCAACCTCATTCTACCACTGTGTGATGTTATACCATAGCATCACAGCAGTGGTAACCATTACAATTATGTCTGCGTGAGTGATAAATCCAGCGAAGAGATAACGTGCAAGGTGAGGCCGCTGACGGGAAGGTGATTATGGTGAGAAGTGAGACAATAGGTATCATGTCAGATTTCATAGTATAACAGTAAACACCCAATAGAAAATGTCAGGACTAATGTGAGAGGGGGCCTCTCAGGGGGGAGGGGGGCATCTCTTGGGCGTTTGTTTTGCACTGTGAATTCTTTGCCATTCTTATCTCACTTCTCACTTCTTCCTGCTTTCCCCTGTTTTTACACATTATTTCTTCGCTGACTTCATCACTTTCCTGTAAGGCTGGGATTACCACTGTTGTGATGATTATCATGATCATAATTATTATTCCTTTGTTTCACCCAAACCAATTTGGTGAAATCCTTCTATTGCGGTCTATTGCTTGTGGTTGATATTGCTTGAAGTTTGTAGTTTTCTGCTGTGAAAAAGATGTGTTGTGGACGCGTTTCTGAGGTGTAATGCACTACCATGCAGCTTTTTAACTTTAAAAACCCTTCGACACGGGTATTCCCCTGTGTTCACTTCTACATGTTGTGGCCCATCGAATACCGACTCCTGCATGCTGGCAGTGCAGTGCTAACCGCCTGTGTGCAGAATCGTTTAGGCACGTGAACTGACGAGTGACTGTGTTGAACACGATGGCAGACCGGTGAATCCTTCATCAACCGGTAGGATCGAGCGGCAGTGTGACACGCTTCGCGGGAACTATTTCAACCCCACCTCGCTGGCAGCAGCCTCGCCCCTGCGCGTTTCACGCGATAACGACGGAGCTCAGTTTCCCCCAGGCCAGGGAGTAGTTCTACTCCTTGATTTCCCCAAACACGCACATTCTCAACAGACACGAATGCACGCGAGCATAATTTTTGTCGGAGACGGAGGTCTCCTCACATGTGTTAGGCTATGGAGTGCGAGCTTGAACTCTTGAACCCTACGACCTGACGTCTATGTAGCACGCGTCTAACACGATTTTCGTCTCCACTAACCTACTGCTCGCATACAACTTTGGGCGAGCGCCAGGAACAAGACTTCACACGTTCGCTGGGAAATTTCACTCACAAAACTAGTTAGTAACAAGCGCTGTATGCAGTCTAGGAGCAACACGTCCAACAATTTCGTTCCGACTGACTATTACAGCCAGTACATAAAACTGCTTGATCCCGAGATCAGAGTCAACACAACATACCTTTTCAGCCACGGGCTCCAGGATCTCCTGGATGGTCTTCGTGTGGAACACAGAAGGCATCCTGGCGGTTTTCTGGTTACCTCCAAATAGTCACTCAGCAGGCAGCGACGAAACAGCGACGATGATGGATCAAAGAAAGAAAAAAATACACCAACCGATCTCTGGAAAGACCCTGTGCTGAACTGATCAGCAAGCAAACGAGCACGCCAGGTCGTTTTCCCTTTTTTACTACGGGGCCATGTGGTCAGGTATCCGCCCTACCCCTCAGCCACCGTCCGTGCATCAGTATCACGGTGCGTCGTGTGCTGAAGTGAAGGCAATACTGGTAATTATGTGTGCCTGGCATACCCATGATGACACTGACCTACACCGCTCTGCTAGTTTAGGTGCAGAGTTTTACCTAGCCAGACTAGACGGCTGATGCAGTCGGTAGCCAGCTAGCTACCAACGTGCAACGGCTCTGATGTGGATGTCGCCCAAGTAACTTTGCTGGCTTCTGGGAACGATGCAAGCGCTCATACTGTCATACTCATACTCATACTCCTAGCAAATGCAGTGGTATGTTAGTTATTCCATGTACTTCAAAGTGTCTTTGGGAGTGTGCAGCCAGCCGCTTTTCTGCCGCTACCACTGCATGCATCACGGTGGAATGGGTAACGGGCAAGCGTCGTATATTCGGTGTCCACCGCTCGGAAACCTGCTGGCAAGCGGCATACACATACAGGTAGTTATCGCTGATCACCCACACATACACACGCGCACGCACACATACACCGTGCCCCCCCCCCCCCCCACACACACACCATCGTAGACACAACGACCGTCCTGCACGAAATATGAAGTATTGCCACTCAGTACTGCAGCCAACATCAAAACACGAATTGATTACAGTGGTATTTTGTAAATCGACTCGTTTCCAGATACATGTATTGTAGGTTCCCAACTTCCCATCCGTGAATCAAGCAACGACATATTCACTGTAAGTGCTCGGCTACAGTAACTCAGTGTATGATTGTGCATTTGTTGGGGATTGGGTCGATCATGATCACCTACAGACGTAAGATACAGTGTATGTCACAATCCACTATGCATGACGGCGCTGCCTAATTCTAAGACCAGCATGCTAGCAGACATTGCATGGTAAGGCGAAGAAGGCATGTAGGCTCAGTGTGGGTTGACTTGATGGGTAGTGCTCCCTACCCATGATGCATTGATGGCATCACAGTGGTTGGGGCCGGGGGGGGGGGGGGGGGAGGGGGGTTGGGAGGGGGAGGGGTGTAAAACCTCACAACACACTTGAAAGATACCATCTACGAGAGCGGGTGTCCACAAGCCATAATGAAATCAACACAGGCACATGTGGGGAGGGGGGGGGGCGTGTCAGAGTTCACTGCACCCTTGAACTCTGCAGGAGAGGGTGTTCACAAGCCATAAATTGCATAATGAAATCAACACGGGTACATGTGGGGAGGTGGGGGGGGGGGGGGGGGGGGGGGAGCGTGTCAGAGTTCACTGCACACTTGAACTCTGCAGGAGAGGGTGTTCACAAGGCATAATGAATTGGAAATCTGGGTACACATCGCGGGTATGTAGGTACTCAAAAGTACCAAATTGGTTCATGTCAAGACCTGGCAGCTGACATGACAGAAGGCTACTCCATAGCACTACGTTATTGCAAGATGTACCTGGAAGCCTTCATGAATGGGTATAATTATGATTTCTCGAAGAGAATACAAAACCATGATGATGATGATGATGATGATGATGATGATGATGTGTTGTGTATAGACTATCTGTTGTGTTTCATTGGTCTGTGTGGCCGAGTGACTCCCGCTTCTCATTCATGATGTTTGGCCTGTTCTCATCTCAAGTGTAGCTACCCCTTTGCTGTGCGGTTTTATTGGTGATTGTAATATCATGCACGTGCCTGCTCTTTTCAGTTTCCCGCCGTTGTAGGCAGCGCATGCGTAACAGCTGATTTACATTTTTTGCTGTGACTTTTTGTAGGACAGGGAAGCTCTTGTGTTGGGTTTTTGGTTGGAACAAGAAGAAGTTTTTGTCTATGTTGAATATTTGTGCGCTTCTTTGATCTTGTGAGAGTTGGGTCATTTTGGGCCAAGCACGCAATTCGAAACATTACTGGCACCTCCGACGGGATGCGTGCATTTTGAAGACATGGACGACGAAGAAACCACTACTGTCGCGGGGAGTGGAGAGCTGTCTGGCGAGCATGGGCAGGACACCGAAGCTGACGCTCCGGAGACCAGCTCGCAGGCACCTCCAGCCCAAAGTGTGACTTACGACTATGTAAAGTTTCGTGCCTCCCTGCGGAGAAGACTGACCAACCTGCTGAAGGTATTGAACACGGAGTATGGGAAGTCGTCGCCGAGTGCGAGGTACCTCAAAAAGTACCTGGCTGACGCCGAAGGAATAGTAAAACAAATCGAAGAAGTGGTCGAGGACCACAGGAATCAATTGCGAGACGATGCAGATTTTGAAGGATTGGAGAAGTTGGAAAAGTGGTTTGAGAAGTTGAACGAGGATTGTTCTCCGCTGGCAGAAGTTAGTTCGCTCCTTGAGTCAGGAGTTTTGGAGTCAGCCAGCCAGCCCAGTGGCGATGGTGACTTGTCAGCGCAGCCTCTAGAGGAAGAGCTAGAGGGCGAAGATTTTGCCCACAGCGCGCCACGTAGTGCTGATGACGGAGGAACGGAGTTTTCTGGAGACCCTGGTGTCAGTTCCAGCCTGAGAGCTTGTAGTGATGATGATGCATCAGTAGTGACTATGTATAGTACTGGTATGTATCACAGTGGCGTCACTGACGGATGCAGCACTGCTGTTCCCTGGCAAACGCCTGCTGCCGCTGCTGCTGATCAAAGGGATCATGCCATTCATGGAGCTGCTCAAGATGATGGGACAGTGGGTGATTACCCTGATAGCAGGCTTAGGGCCAGAGGTGCACTAGCACTTAGAGGCAGTCCAGGAATGCAAGGCAGGGGCAGCAGCGCTGATACTAGCTCTGGAACTCGATCCTCGTTGCAACCTCCAGGTCACGCTGTGCATGCAGCTACATTCACAACTGCTAGTGTTACTCAGAGTAGTGTGCTTGTGGGACAGCCTCAACATCATCAACACTCCGCTACTCAAGTGTCTAGTGCTGCCTACGTTGCTAGTGCAGGTAGTGGTACTGGTACACCTGGAGTCGCAGTGAACAGAGTTGTGAGTGGAGCACCCAGTCAAACTCAAGGGCAGGGTGGTGGAGCATTCAGAGCGAGAGCAATGCCTTCTGTACAGCAACGTCCTCACGCCAAGCCTGTTACTGCATTTTCATCTTCAGTTCTTCCACCACTACCCTCAGCTCACGCAGCTAAGACTGCATTTCCATCTCCAAGACGCAGTGTTGCACCAAGAGCTTACCGGCCTTCTGCACAGGCAGCCGCGCCTAGTGCTCACAGTCAATATCAGACTCAGTATGCACAGCCTGCTGCTCCACACATCAGTCCATATGGGCATTCTTGGTTGAAGCCAATAGAAGTGCCGAAGTTCAGTGGAAAAGGGCGCGATTACATCCAATGGCGGCAGAGGTTCTTGCAAGTAGCCGACTCATCTTTGCCTGAGGAGTACCAAATGGCTCGCCTTCGCGAGGCCGTTGCTGGCGGAGAAGCCGCTATCCTCATTGAAGACCTTCTGGACGGCCCCGGAGCATATGACGCCGCGTGGGCGGAGCTGGAGTCTTGGTTTGGTGGCACAGATCGACACTTGGAGCAACAAATCCGAGATCTGCTCAACCATCCCCGAGTCACTAACGAAAGGGACGTGGAGGGTCTGCAGCAGTATGCGGTCAAGCTACGCAGCCTAATCGCCAACATGAAGCTGTGCGGCTCTGAACCGGGCCCTGAGCTGTGCATCATTGCTACCGAAAAGGTGCCGAGGACAACGCTCATCAGGTATTTTGAGAGGCACGGAGACGGTAACACCGACATCAAGGTGTTTGCCACCTGGCTACTAGAAAAGGTGAAGACGGCAAAGTATGCCAATGACCGTACCGAGCAGCCAGACCGTCAACCCTCCCATGGAAAAAGGCATCATGAAGCTGTTCAGCGCCCCGTGCAGCAACGGTCTTTCATAGGCACTGAAGCTACGGCGCCAAAAAGGCCTCAAGAAGCTCCGATCAAGACGTCTGGCCACTCAAAGACACAGCAGCAAGCACGACAGAGGTGCCGCAAGTGTAGTGGTCCGCATCAGCTCGCTAACTGCAATGAGTTCAAGGCACTCTCAACGTCGAGACGTAACGAGCTGGTTCGTCTACTGAATTTGTGTCTCTGCTGCCTAAGAGAAGGTCACTGGGCGCGTGACTGCAATGCTGCTTCCGGTTGCCCTCACTGCCGTGGCAAGCACCACTCGCTTCTGCACGAGTCAAAGCCATCACTGCCCTCCAGTAAGGCAGCTGCGTCCACCAGTCCGGCTGCGAGTGAAAACACGGCGCATGCAACAGCAGCTACAGACGACTCCAATGCTGGGCTAACATCCTTTATGGTCACGCAGGCAGAAGTCAGAGGTGGTACAGCGAAGGCTACAGCCAACGTCCTCCTGGACTCAGGATCCTCGTGCAGCTATGTCTCAGAGCGTCTGGCTAGGCGTCTCCGTCTAGGGGGGAGCAGGAAGAAAGTGTCGGTCGGCGTTATCGGTGGTGGCGCAATTAACGACACTCTCCAAGTGGTGACGCTAGCGGTCCAGCATGATGGTGGTGACAAGGCTACGGAGCTTGAGGCATATGTCCTGCCCAGAGTAACGACGGATCTGCGATTGGTGAACTGGAAGGAGATTCAGGACAACTGGGCACATCTTCGTGACGTATCGTTCAAGACAGCAGGAGACAATCACCTCGACTTGCTGATTGGCTTGAACTCACCAGTGCTTCACCGTGCGGATGAGGAACGTCATGGAGGCGATGGTGACCCTATTGCTCGGAAGACTCCTCTCGGATGGGTCTGTTTTGGGCCAGTACTATGTCCATCCACACCGACGCATTCGACGTTCCATGCGGTGACCACTGCTGGTACCAATTTGGACCACCTGGTGAGTCGTTTCTGGGATCTTGAAGCGGTTGGAATGTTACCAAAGTCAGACCAGTACTTGACTCCGGACGAGCAGCAAGCGGTGACTTCAACTCAGCGAACCCTGAACTACAAGGACGGTCGGTTTGAAGTCGGAATCCCCTGGAAGGACGGCGCCAAGCAGCCTGATGTCACGAGCAACAAGGTGCTGGCTGAGAACCGACTCCGCGCACTCATGCGATCGCTGCAGCGACGGCCAGGTATGCTGCCAAGGTATGCGAAGGTCCTGGAAGACTACCTGCAGAAGTCCTACATCCGGAAACTGACAACTGAGGAAGTTGAACAATGCGGCTCATCACAGTGTTATCTGCCGCATTTCGCTGTTATACGGGAGGATAAGGCAACGACTAAAGTCCGCGTTGTTTTTGATGCTGCCGCCAGAGCAAATAATGTTGCTGTGAACGACTTGATGTTGGCTGGACCGAAACTGCAGGCCGACCTCGTGAAGCTCCTGATTCGCTTCTGCCTTGAGCCTATCGCACTGATGGGCGATGTTTCGGAGATGTTTCTCCAGGTGTCCCTTTCCCCAGAAGACCGAAGATACCACCGGTTCCTATGGCAGCCTGGCGAAACAGTTGAGACGTACGAATTCATGCGGCTGGTCTTCGGGATCAAGGCGTCACCCTATTTAGCTGGACGAGCCTTGCAAGCTACTGCCGAGCGCTTTGGAGACCAGTATGATCCTATTGCCAGCGACATTGTGCGGGACTCCTTCTATGTCGATGATCTTCTCAAGTCGCTACGTGACGTACAGCAGGCGATTCTTGCTCGAGTGGAGACTCAGGCCCTCTTGAAGCGTGGCGGGTTCACGCTACGTAAGTGGCTAAGCAACAGCCCAGAGGTCATGGCGTCTATTCCTGCTGAGGAGCGGGCCGCGGCAGAGTCCAGGTCAATTGCAGAGAGCCCCTCGCATCCTGAGGTGTCCCAGAAAGCCTTAGGTGTGAAGTGGATGGTCAAGGGGGACTACTTCACGTTCCACTACAAGGGATCATCTCCGACAGTGTTCACGAAGCGGTCAGTCTTGAGCCGCATGGCAACATTGTTCGACCCAAGGGGTCAGCTGTCGCCATTCACCATAAGGGCCAAGATAATGTTCCAAGAGTTATGTCTCTCTGGAATCGGCTGGGACGACACGCTGCCAGATGCTCATCTTGCTTCATGGAGCCGGTGGTTTAGTGAGTTCGACACTCTTTCTCACCTCAAGATCCGTCGCTGTTTCAAGGGAGATGATTGGGTCAACGACATCACCGTCCATGTGTTCACGGACGCTTCCGCATTGGCATATGCCGCAGCAGCTTATGTGCGAGTGGCGGAGAGTGATGGCGGAGCACGTGTCACGTTGATCATGGCAAAGGCGCGGCCGGCTCCCATCAAGCGGCGAACGATCCCTCAGCTTGAGCTGCAGGGTGCAGTACTCGGTGCACGCCTGGGTGAGTACGTCAGTGGAGCGGTTGGTGTTGGAACAGATGACGTCAACTATTGGACAGACTCGATGAACGTCCTCTACTGGGTTCGCTCGCTCAGTAGAAAGTTTAAGGTTGACGTCGGCAACCGCATTTCAGAAATCCAGCGTCTTTCGCGTCCTGCGCAGTGGCAGCATGTTCCCGGAAAGGAGAATCCCGCTGATCTTCCTACTCGTGGACTCTCTGCCCAGCAACTCGTGGAACGGGGAACGTGGTGGTCTGGGCCTCGATTCCTCTCCTTCGGTGCTGACCAGTGGCCAAAGAAAATGATTGCCGTGCCCTCCGTCCTTCCATGCATGCAAGTATCCAAGGTAGCTACTGCCATGGTCAGCCTACATGCAGTTGAGTGTCATCCTGCTGAGACTCGACTGGACCCCGGGAACTACTCTGCGTGGCCTCATCTCCTACGTGTAACAGCCTGGTGTCGCCGGTTTATCCACTGCCTCAAGTCAGCCCGCGCTGGAGAACAAGCTTATACCAGCACGGGGGAGGCCCCCGTGGTTGAAGTGAACTTGGGCAGCCAATGTTCTTCTCTTAATGTGCCGGAGCTTTCAGCAGCAGAGGTTGACAGTGCTGAGCAGTATTGGGTGGCGCGATCACAGAGAGACCAGTACCCAGACGTGTACCACACTCTGATGAACGGCAAGGAACTACCATCCTCATCACCTCTTGTCAAGCTGCGGCCGTTCCTGGACAGCAGCGCTGAAGTCCCGGTGTTACGAGTTGGCGGGAGACTGAGGACGGCTCATCATCTGGCCAGTGAGTTTCGGTGTCCCTTGATATTACCTCAGAAGCATCGGGTGACGGAATTGGTCATTGCAGAAGAAGATCGGCAATGCTCACACTCGATTGGTACCAACCACCTGCTATCGAAGCTAGCTGACAAGTTCTGGATCGTAAAGGGGAGACAGACGGTAAAGCGGTATCGTCAGGCCTGTGTCGGCTGTAAACGTTTGTGGAACAAGCCGTACTCACCAGCGATGGGTCCGCTACCCAATTTCAGAACCGAAGGTCAGCTACTCGCCTTCTCACGTACAGCAGTCGACTTTGCTGGGCCGTTTTACGTAAAACGTGGCCGCGGACGTGTCCAGGAAAAGCGGTATGCAGCGATCTTCACATGCCTGCAAACCAGGGCTTGCCATTTCGAGGTAGTGTACTCCTTAGACACGGACGGTTTTAAAATGGCCCTGGTACGCTTCACCAAGCGCCGTGGAACCCCAACCATGATCCTCTCAGATAATGGGACGAATTTCGTCGGGACAGAGCGGGAGTTGCGTGAAGCTGTACAAAGTCTTGGTACTGGTGATGTCTCAGCAGCGTTGGCAGCCCAAGGGACACAGTGGGTTTTTAACCCCCCGAGGGCGCCTCACACTGGTGGTGTGTTTGAGCGGGTCGTTCGCTCATTGAAACAAGTACTGCAGACAGTCTTGTATAAAGCGGATCTTACCGATGAGGAACTGCATACTGCTCTTGTTCAGGCGGAAGGGTTACTCAACTCTAGGCCACTAACTGCGGTTTCTACTGATGCCGCGGACCCTCAGCCATTGACGCCTCACCATTTTCTGGTGGGACACGCTCGAGTCACGAGTCCACTGGAGGAACAGGCAGAGTTGGCTGAGCGAGCTCATCCTCATCGGCGTTTCGACATCATCCAGCATTTACTGAAGGTAGTTTGGAGGCGCTGGAAGAGAGAGGTTGTCTCACGGTTGAACCTGTCTACCAAGTGGCAACGTGCTCAGAGGTCAGCTCAGGTTGGAGATGTTCTGCTATGCCTCGACGACCATCTTCCACGAGCAAAGTGGCCATTGGGAAGAGTGGAAGCCGTCTACCCAGGCAAGGACGGAGCGACACGTGTGGTGGATGTCAACATCCGGGGAAAAGTCTACCGTCGGCATGTTCGCTACCTTGTGCCTCTGGAAGTGGAGCCGTCCAGTGACCGAGTTAACAGCTTGGAGTCGGTCGTGAAGATGCGTGACCTGTGAAGTGAAACTCATCGCCCCGAGCCAAGTACTGAGTAACTGATTCTAATACCGAAGACGTTGGCTGATCAGTGATAATGAAATAAAATATCTGCTAGCCATATTTCATGCTGTGTGGTACTGATAGAGCTATGGGTGATAGGAATAATGTTATGCGTGTTACAGCACGAGTGGGTTGCAAATGTCTTCGATAGTTTCGGTCCTGATGAGCTAGTTCTATCGGAGGAAGTACACATTACGCTCTTTTGTTTTTCCTGGCAAGATGCTGGTGTGGCATATGCTTGTTTTTGCCTTTTGTTTTTCGTTGTTTTTGTTTTTTTTGCTCTTCTGGGTGTATGTAGTTTTCGCTCCCTGCTATTTGCATGTTTGCTCAAGGGGGAGGAATGTTGTGTATAGACTATCTGTTGTGTTTCATTGGTCTGTGTGGCCGAGTGACTCCCGCTTCTCATTCATGATGTTTGGCCTGTTCTCATCTCAAGTGTAGCTACCCCTTTGCTGTGCGGTTTTATTGGTGATTGTAATATCATGCACGTGCCTGCTCTTTTCAGTTTCCCGCCGTTGTAGGCAGCGCATGCGTAACAGCTGATTTACATTTTTGCTGTGACTTTTTGTAGGACAGGGAAGCTCTTGTGTTGGGTTTTTGGTTGGAACAAGAAGAAGTTTTTGTCTATGTTGAATATTTGTGCGCTTCTTTGATCTTGTGAGAGTTGGGTTATTTTGGGCCAAGCACGCAATTCGAAACATTACGTATGGTTAAGTTCACCAGGAAAGCCGCTCTCTGGAATAAGTTGCCTGCATCTATACGATCACTGAAGAAACCAGGTCAATTCCGGACCGCTCTCTTACCCCACCTGAAAAATTCACCGACTTACGTTGCTCACTGATCAAATAATTATGCAATCTTTCCTCTGCTAGCTAGCTGCTGTCTTAAATCCTACTCTTTTTTTCTATTTTCTTTTTTTTCTTTTTAATCTTTTCCTTACTGAAGTACATTTGTGTGCCTGTTTGTCTTTAGTCGATCTCATGTAATAAGGCAACACTGCCTGTTTGTTATTCGACGTTAAATAAACCAATCCAAATCCAATCCAAAGGTGCAAAGGCGACAGCTACATGAGTTGGGTCTGCACAGCTGGGACAGTCACTGTGTGAGCCAGGTGCTACTCCTGGTACCTAGCTACCCAGTATGCGTGCTCTGGCTTCTTTCGGAGTTGTCCTAATCGATTTTCTGTGGGAAATTATCAAGTAAATCTGTATCAACATTGATAACGAGCAAGGGAGAAATCTGTATCAACATTGATAACGAGCAAGGGAGAAATTTATATCAACATTGATAACGAGCAAGGGAGCACATACTGTGTAAGGGGTATAGCATTGAACACTTTTAAAAGTGAATGCTACGCAGACTGGCGAACTAATAAGAGGGACGCATGGGTAACAGAAGTCCAACGTTCAATGTCCGCTTTTCTTTTAATGCTATTCACCACTCTAGTAAAGCTCTTATCTCCGCACTGCCTCTTTCTCGGCTTCTTTCCCTTCACTAACAATGAGTAATATGCTTGCATTCAGGGTTTCAGTTTTAGGGGAGAACGATGCTGATGCCACTGATTCTTCATGTCTGCTCAATGGTTGTCGGTGTGCTTGCATGAACGTTTTTACTCCACCGCGGGACATGGCAATCGATGCTCGCTGGTCACCAGTGCAACTACCAGGATAGCAGCTGGATGTCGAGACGCCGCACTATCTCCGAGAAGCTCGGCCGTCCGACGGCGTTCTCCTGCCAACAGTGTCGGGTCAAGTCCACGTAGTCCTGCGGAGTGCTGCTGGGAAAACTGGGCCTCTCGCCACCGATTACGGCATTGAGGAGCTGGTTGGTGAACGCATAGTCCGGCTCTTCGTACGGCGTCTGGCGAGTGTACGACTCCCATAGTACAATGCCAAAGCTGTGCATGTAGATAATAACAAGCAAGAACGGAGAGACGTCACAGTGAGCATATGCTGCATATGCATGGTGTATCATGATGTAAAGACCAGTGAAGAGAATATCACAGAACTAAAAAAACACGGTTGACTCATATGCTGTGAATACGGTAGTTGTGGTAGCCGATCTATGGTGAAGCTGCAAGACGCCTCGCCACTCCTAGTGAATACAGCTAGTCACGGGCAGTCCAAAAACTACCACACATGAAGACACAGTCAAGCACTGAACTAAATCTCTAAAAAATGTCACAGAGCAAGGAGGTGAATTTATGTTGCAACTCTGAGTTGCACGCGGTTCACTATCGTCAGGTGTACATGATAGCAGCAAACTCGAAGTTGCAACATACATGTATCTCCATGCTGTGTGAAGGGCTCTGCAGGCTGAGCTCTTCCAGGCAGTAGAGAACCATACTTGTTTATGTCACTATACTGTGGCTATCTGTGCAGGCAGCAAGGGGAGAAGGAAGTCAGTTACTTCCTTGTACTCTGACTTTCAGCCTGCAAGGTACAACCTGGCATCTTCTTTCTCGGAGCGAAAACAACAGTACGAAGTAGTGGTTGCGACTTCGGCGATGATTTGCAAGAAAGGGTTTGCTCCCCACACCGGAGCTCGCGCTATTCCGCCGACTTTACTTGACACTTGACTGACTCACGACTGCCATCCAGAGCACACGAGAAGAATGTTCGATGGACTTCGCGTGTGCTCTGGATGGCAGTCGTGAGTCAGTCAAGTGTCAAGTAAAGTCGGCGGAATAGCGCGAGCTCCGGTGTGGGGAGCAAACCCTTTCTTAAAAGAGTACTTGTAGTAATATTTCCACTGAAACTCGCCCCAAGGGTGCCCCGTACGCGGTAGACCCGAGTGCCCGTAACTTTGAAGTCCAGATATGAGTGTACTGTAAAAGCCATTATTATATATAACAAAGTGCTAACTCTAACGAGTTAATGAGGAGAAATCTGTCGTTAACATAGAAATCGTTACCGTATTTCCGCGCATATAAAGCCATGGCGTTATATCCGAATATAAGGCCACCCTCACTTATAAAGCCATGGCGTTATAAGTGAACAAAATTCAATGTGGAGGAAGTTGCATCCGGCGTTAAAGGTGAGTTCAATTCTTTCAGTGAACCTACAGTAGCTGTGATTCTCTCTACATGCACCCATCCCCACTGTCACATGCTTTACCGCCACCGCACCTTCAAACAAGTTTGTATGCCACCTTGTACACAATAGGTTCACAGTTAGAAATTTTCAGGGAAAATTGAAAGTATATCGATGCTCGACATGAACGTACAACGGCACCATACGAGTACTCGAAGTTCATACTCTGCCGATTTTTTCATGTAAGCGTCTCTCACTTTTAGCGCCATGGCGTTAAAACCGAGGCTATTTTCTCCAAACATTTGGTCCAAAACAGCGATGTTTCACCTATAACGCCATGGCTTTATACGCGCGGAAATACGGTATACAGAAATCGATACATATACTGTCCTATTGAGCGTTGAGAATGAGTGAAAATCGTTACCTTTGGTACACGTAAACTAGTCAATTTTGGGAAATCGTTATGCATGCGCCTCGTTAGAATAATGGCTTTTACAGTACTCAAAAATGGCATTAGTCATAATGAGCACCTTACCTGTAGACGTCTGCAGCTGTTCCGTACGGTTGCCTGCGGATTCGTTCTGGCGAGACGTATGCATCTGTGCCATTGTTGAATGTCACGGTCGAGTCATCATGCTGGAGAAGAGGTTCGCTCTCGTCCAGACTGTCACCATGGCGTTGCCGTCGCCGACGACGGACACCTGTATTGTCAGCCAGGCGTGACATCAGGCGCGCCGTGCCGAAATCAGCCACTTTCACCACCCAGCGCTCGGTCACCAGCAGATTGGAGCACTTCAGGTCACGGTGTACAACTGGTGGATGCAGGCCGTGCAAATACTCCATACCCTTAGCCGCATCCAGCATGAAGCGAAGTCGATCTGTGTGACTGATGGTAACACTGCTGTTTTGCAGTAATGCTTTCAATGATCCACGCTTAGCATACTCCATGACTAGGAATGGCTCATTGCGTGGGTCAGTGCCGGCTCCCAGGAAGAACACAATGTTTGGATGTCGGTGAAGCTTCATCAATTCCACTTCTCGCTGGAACTCGCGGCTGCAGAGGTCGTCACACTGAAGGTATTGCTTCAGCTTCTTCACAACCACAAGCATGTCATTCAGCTCTGCAAGCCAAACATCACCGTAACCACCCTGGCCAATGACGTGCCGCAGGCGCAGCTGACCCCATTCGATTTTCCAGACGGCCATGAACGTGGACATTCGTTTCGCCGAGGCACGCTGCTCGCGGTGGAGCTCCTGCTGTGCCCCGTGCTGCTTCACGGAGATGTATCCGGCAATGACAAGGACACTGACAAACAGGAGCAGCAGCGCCCCGCCGGCAATATAGTAGTAAGGCATGAAGCAGTTATCCCAGTCATAGTAACCCCAATGGCAGGAGCACATCGTTTGGCTGCCCACTACGGAGCAGTTGCCGTGCCAGTTGCAAATGCTCTGCGCGCACACTGTGCAGTCATCCGTCGAAGTGCTGCCAGAGCCCGGCGTTGTTGTCCCGCTGGAGCAATTTACGCAGGCTTTGCCACTGGATCCCCAAGTACCCTTTGGGCATGCCTTGCATTCAGCGGCGAACATATTCCGGACATGCCCTGCTTGGCAAAGGCCAAATGGTAGGTACAGGATGCCAGCTGCTTGACTGTGCACCTCCTCTTCAGCGGCGATTCTGACAACCGTTGATGCCATCAGTATTAGGCCGCTGCTCAACGATGCTACACTCATCCCGATCATCGGCTCATGCCTGAAGAACGGTATGGCTTGGGAGATGCAGATCACGTCGTTCTGGTCCACGTAGTAACGCAGCAGGAACGCTTCCGACGCAGTTGTCGGCTCGTCAGCACCTCTGCCACCGAACAACAGCAGGCTATCATTGCTGTACTGCTTGAGTGTATGGCCCATCCTTCCTGGAAGCCTTCCCTGCTCTTGCTTGACATCCTGAATGGAGTATGTCTGTCCTTCGATCGAAATCTCAAAAAAGGCATCCGAAGCGGTCTGCCAGATGTCGTCTGCCTGTCCTCCGAAAACTAGAATCCTCTGCCGGCCTGCTATAGTCAGTGCTAGTACTGCCGGTGCCGAAATGGATGGCATCTCACGATGAGCTGCGGACAGATTCTGCCATGTTCCTTCACACGCGCTGCGGTTGTTTTGGTCCTGAAAGGAGAAGAGCCAGACATCATGTAGCAACGCCGTGTCCATCGTTGACCCATTACGCAATGGAGCCTTGCCACCGAAAATCACAAATGAGTCAGCGGTAAGGGCAAAGCCAGCATGACTGTAGCGTGCCGGAGGTCCGTCTCCTTCGTCCTCCGTCCCTTTTTTGTATGTGCCCTGGCATGCATCAAAGCACCACAGACTTTCCAGTGCTGACAGTGGGTGGAACATCTGTGCAAAGTTCACTGTTACCCCGCCATGTATGATCATCAAGCAGCTGTCGCCTGTGCCGGCGTCGAGCATCACAAGGTACAGACGGCCGCGCCCAAGTCCGCTGTCCATCTCAACTGGGTTGGTGTGCATGACGTGGCTCGTGTACGGGATTTGCAGCGCGTTTACGCTGCCGATGCTGTCGATGGGGAGCTGGCTGTTGATGCGGCGCACTACACTGAGTGCATACGGTATGTATCTGCTATCCCACACTGCACCACCCAGCAGCACATTCACCGAAGGGCCGGCAAAGCCCGTGCCGAACGGGCCCTGGAACTGGATCTCCGGCTGAGCGGCGCTGGCAATGCTCTGGCTGAGCGATGTCGCCAGGCGGCTATAGGTCGGAACCGGTGCAAAGTCTACAGCGCTGTCGGACCACAGGGGAAGGTTAACATTCCTTCGGATCACGAAGAGATACGGTTCGTTGCTGCTGACCAGATATATGGCATCACTGCCTGCCAATATGCTGGCTTGGTTTGCGACAAGCGATGCACCACTGACTGTCGACTGCAGCACGGTCCAGTTTGAAGCACGGTCGCTCATGTCCTTCATGTATACAGTGTATTGCCGGCCCGCAGCTGCACTCATCTGTGCCTCGTTGATGAAGACCACCAGCAGACTCTGCTGTTGTACAAAGGTAGAGTATGTCTTGTCCACACCACTGTAGCTGCAGTCGCGCGGAAACTCATCACTGTCCCAAACACTAATCACCAAATCGTAGGTCCACAACTCGCAGGAAGCTTCCGAGTCAGCACCTCCTCCGAACAAAATGATCTGTTGGCTGCTCTCGTCGAAAAACATGTCGATGGATTGGTGTAGGCTCGGTCTCCTCTCGTCAACTGGACTAATGATATACCAGCTTGCCGTCCGTGAATTATTGCGAAAATCCAGCCTCCACATGTTTGTTGTGTTCACCTTTGTGCTGTAAATGCCTATGACACTGAAGTCATCACCAGCAGGATTATCGGAGGCTGTTCTCAATGAAACCAGAGCCCGGGCATGCGGAATATCGTCCGGATTCTCTTGTTCCGGTATTACCGTTCTGTGGAGCTTTCCATCTCGCCACACGTACACGGCAGCTCTCCCAGTGTTGCGATCCCTCAGGCCAATCAGAACCAGGTCGCGGCCGGATGGGGACACCACCGACCCGAGTAGATCCCACTCGTAGTACTCCGGCCCGGTGCAGGACGAGTCCACGGCGGTGCAGTCAATGTCATTCGTTGCCCACGTTGGTGTCCCTTGTAGCAAGGGCTCAGTCGGAATCGGGTAATACTGGATGGACACAGTAATGTCAGGCGTACTGTGTTCCTTCCATGCCGCAGTCACCAGTGGAAGCACAACTGTCTCGCCGTTGACGATGTTGAGATGCTGGAAGTTCACCACCATTGTGCGCGTGGGAATAAGTTTCAGCAGAGCCGGCACCGCAGCGAACCCAGGCACTTGTCCGTTGCTCCCGTAGATGTGTAGCTGGTCCAGGGACGGGGAGGCTGCCTGTAGCTCAACAGGAACCAGAGGATTAGGTATGATGGTGTGAGGCTGATCTTTACTGGACCAGAGCCGATCCTCACGTGAGCTTACTTGTCCATGGCAAACTAATGCAGCGCAGCAGACTATAAGCAGGGAAATAGCGCAGTTCGGAGAAGAGAGTCCACCACTTTTCCAGGCCATTGCCACTTCTTTGGATCCTGGGGAGAGAGGGATAGGGAGAGACAGAGACAGAGAAAGAGGGAGAGACAGACAGACAGACAGACAGACAGACACGCACACACACACACACACACACACACACACACACACACACACAGATAGACACACAGACACACACACAGAGACAGGCAGATAGATAGATAGATAGATAGATAGATAGATAGATAGATAGATAGAGAGATAGATAGAGACAGAGAGATGGAGATGGATAGAGAGAGAGCAAGTGAGAGTATGTGTTTGTGAGTGAGAGAGAGAGAGACGGTAAGTAAGTGAGAGTGTGTTAGACATGAGAGAGGAAGTTGGGGGAAGTCAGCCAGAAAAAGATCGGTTACACCAGGTATGGATTGATGTAGCCCTTTGTTCGACTTCAGCAACCGTTACACTTTGGGATCAGCTCAGATGAGAGTTTTATTTGACAAGAATGAAAATCATTCTCGATAATTCAGGTTGTAAACAAGGGTCACTGTTACAGTCCTGAGGGCATCGGCTGACACAGATTACATTACATCAAACTTCGTGTGTTTATCTCAACTTTCCTTTACCGGATCTTAGGCCAAGGATTTGCAAAAGAGAAGGGACGCATTTTTCGCCACGTGTGTGTTGGCATGGCGTGGGCTATACAGTCCATTCATAAAAAGATGGGTCTTGGCTCTGGCGAGCTCCCGTATTTGGCGATTTTTCGTGATTTCATCGTACACAGTGCAGTGCTGCGAACTTTGAAATTTGAAAAAGGGTCCAAAAAGGGTGCCTGAACTGGGGTTCGAACCGCAGAATGCACTGTTGCAGGCGGGGTCAAACGGCCTGGATTTTGATGGTTTTTCCCAATTCAGTGCTTTTGGGGCAAAACCTGGCCGAAATCCTATTCTTGCTATGGCTTGCTTTTTGGACAAAAAAACTTCAGAAACATAATTGGAAGAGGATTCCATATGGGATTGCAGAAAATTTTTTTTAAAAAAACTCAACGTTTGACCCATTTATGGCCAAAAGCTAGAAGTTCATTTTTTTCTGAATGGACTGTAGAACCTAGTTACGCCCTGTAAATGCCAAAATATATACTAGTACATGAGAGCCTCGTTCGAAGACGTTTGCCAACAGAAGCTGGATTGGAGGGGGGGGGGGGGAGACTTCACAGTTGACCATTTTATTGTTACACGTATTGCACATGTGCTGTACAGAGAGGGGGGGGGGGCAGCTTCACAGTTGACCATTTATTACACGTACTGCAAGTGTGACTCTCACAGTGATTGTAAGATTACTGTACAGTGAAACAGCTGTCTAAGACGACCGCTGAAGGGACCTTCAAAGTGTGGTCTCCGTTGCCAGGTGGTCTCCTTATCCAGGGTCGTTTGACTGCAAATAGCATCCCTTAGTCCTGGTTCAGTGGTCATCTGAGGCAGGTGGTCGACTTATCAAAGTGGTCGCCTTGACAGGTTTTACTGTAACAGTAATTAGTATGATGAGGATCAAACTCTCCTGATCATGAGAAGCAGCACCAGAATAATTATGCACAACATGCTTCCTCGGCCTTTGACCATATTCCACATCCAGGTCAGTAGAAGCAAAGCACTGGCTGCTCCATCCGTAGCCTTTTATGAAGCTTCATTCAGAGCACAACTACAAGTACGTGCTGAGAGTCGAAACGAAGGAAGACGTAAAAGAAGCATCGACGTAGAAGCACAGTTTTGAAATGGGATGATGCACAGCCGAATAGAAGAACTACAGTACGTCCTCCATTAAACGTATACGTCTCCATTACTAGTACGTCTCCAATTGTAGAACATGTTGAGTGTGGATCAAAAATATAAAAGGACACGTCTCTAATAATAGTACATGCCGGAATGATGTAACGGGCATTACTGGGGACAGATACAAGGGTCCACCTTACTTCGTTTTTTTTACCCGTCCATCATCTTTGTGTCTCTGTACACTGATTCTTGCCATGGTTGGATGTATTTACAGACTTGCAGTACCATTATCACGAGTTGTTTGCCACCCAACCCAGGCAATCAATCTTTCCAGAAACAATAAAAGACTAAGTACTCGTCTCCAATATTAGTACAGTCTCCTATTAGTATAGGTCAGACAACCTTTGAAACAATAAAAGTACTGTACATTTATTGGGGAAAATACCGTAACCATACTTTGCACGGGCCTACGACGACTCCACGAAGACTACCGGTATTCGTGCGGGTATTGTTTGGAGTTGTGGTGTAACTACCACATGTATGATCCTATGAAGACTACGGCGGTATTCGTGCGGGTATTGTTTGGAGTTGTGGTGTAACTACCACATGTATGATCCTATGAAGACTACGGACGAGTAGTGAGGTCAACACACCTCTCGGCTTCGCTACATACAGTTCGGAGCTTCCCGTCACATTATCTCTCACATATCTCTCACCTGTTTTCCTATGGCCCGAGCGGTGTCGGCTTTCGCAAGCGGCGGATCCAAACCGGCTTCCGAAGATAAACGTGACTTCCTCCACCTCCGCGTGCAAATCCAGTGAGAGACTTGGAAACTGCGGCTCGTGTCCAGTGTATCATGCGAAGAGATACTACAATTGTAGCTTACTTACGTCCCAACTCTTTTCGCTCTCGATATCTCCTCGTCATACCCTGCAATCCAAAATCGAACTTCATGTGTTGTATTTTACTACTCCCTGCTTCCCATTCATTGGCTGTTGAGTGTTGTTACAATCGTCATGTTCCCCGTGTAGATCATTCTGCCCTCACTCGTCTCCAGTCACCAACGCAGTACTTCACGTAGAGCGCTGCCTTGGGCCAGTGTCTACTAGTAGTACTTGACGCTCAAGGTGGATCAGCGGACGATGAACCGGTAGATTGTCGATATCAGGCACAGCATTACCTTCCGCTCACATTCGATATTCACGCCGTGAGATATGCTAGTGTTCGAGGCGATTGCAACAATAATTATTATTTGCCTGTTGTCCGAACCGTGAAGACATTTCGAGCTGCTCGATCCTGGACGTTGCGTGGTCTGAACCGCTGCATGGCTGCATGCCCAATACTAGGATATGTCATTATGTGGCTGGCTAGTAGTAGTAATGCGCTGTGCCATGTTGTCCAGTAGGCAGTAGCCTCGCCCACGGCATTGTTTATCCGCGGAATGATGCCAAACCTGACAACATAGCGACAGAATCTTACTTCTTGAAACCGGACTTTGTTGGAGAATCGATCAAGCTACGACTGTACGCGTATACGGTGTGTACCTTCGTACCCTACGATAGCTGCAGCTCAGTAGCTCAATCGTTGGCTTTGACCATGGCTGGGGGCGTTCGACAAAGTGTCGCACCCGGGTGTCCTGTACAAAGCTGAGCGATATGGGCTCCAGGGACATCTTTTTGCCTGGCTCAGATGCTACCTCACCAACCGCATGCTCCAGGCTGTAGTGAGCGGACAGTCCTCCTCTAAGTTACCCCATCATGTCAGGCGTCCCCCAGGGTAGCATCTTGGGCCCGACTTTATTCCTTCTCTATACGAATGATGCTGAGGATCACCTACCTGCTGGGGCCCAGCTTGCTGCATATGCTGATGACACCACCTTGTACAAGTGCATATCGACCCATACTGCCGTACCCGAAGATGTTACCATACTCCAGCTTGCTGTAAATGCGCTGGCAGACTGGGGAATGGCCTGGCACATTAGGTTTGAACCTACAAAGTCTCAGTCCCTCCTGATTTCCCACCATCGCAACACAGTCGTCGTCCCACCGATTGTATTCCAGGGCACAATTGTTCCGGAAGTCGACCAGCTGAAGCTGCTGGGTGTGCTATTTGACCAACACCTGTCCTTCACAGCTCATATCAGGCAATTGGCTATTCGAGGCTTCCTCCGGAAAGCCTCACGAGTGCTGGACTCCAGGTGCCGTGGAGTGATCTACAAGGACTTTGTCCGCCCGGTTTTGGTGTACGGCATGCTTGTGTGGATGAGCGCTGCACCCACCACTCTGGCTCCCCTCACTGCCAGCCAACGCCGTGGCCTTCACCTAATCGGTGATGGAGCCTACCTCCCTAGCTTGGACATCCGCAGAATGGAAGGAGCACTCTGCTTTCTGTACAAGCTCCACTTTTCAACTGGCCCAGACATGCTTCTCACCCTTCTTCCACCCCGAGCGACCAACACATCACGCCATAGCCGACGCACACAAAAGCATCCCTCACACCAGTTTCAGCTCACTTCCACTCTTCCGCTCAGAGCACGGAGTGATGTCCTTCGGTCCTTCCCTGACGCTGTTGTGGAGGTCTGGAACCAGCTCCCGCAGTGCGTTCTGCTGAACCAGCCAACAAGGAAAGGACTGCAGACGTTCAAAGAAAAGGTCAACGCCCACCTGCGCCTTACCCGGTGGGAGTGTGCAACGGACAGGGTATGAATCAAAAGACCAAAAGACGAAAAAAAGCTCTAGCTCTGTTCACTCCTCCATTCACTTCGTTGACTCTCTGATAACTTTTTATTGTGCATACTTTTCCCCGTAATCCCCAGTTATCTACCCCCCCCCCCTGCGTATTTTCCGTAATATTTTGTTTTTGTGGAGCGCTTGGGTTGCAATGAAGCCGAGACCCTATAGTCGGTCAAGCTGCCCCTGCCTCTCCCCCACTCCTGCCATTCCATATGTCTCATCGATGCATCGCTGCTTGTCCCGGCCGGGCGCGCGCCGCACGGCGGTTCTGAACTCCAAATAGACTACTGTACATAATTATGTCACTTGCACGACCACGTGCAAGGGCAAGCCTGGGCAAGAGTACAGACATAAACTCTTGGTCGCACTCAGTTCTCGCAAACATTTTTCAGTTCGCGAACTGGATTGCGAACTTTCGCATTTTCCTTCGGAAAAGTATTCGGAACACGAATCGCGGATTCGTGTCAGGGCAGTCATAAAATTACCACGCTGTACTGTCTGTACACAATGTACGTCGTGTCAACGTCATGCATGTGCGAATTAGATCCTTCTCATAACGCGAATTCCGTCCCTGAGTTCGACTTTCCTTGGACTTGGAAAGCGAACGCGAACGCGAATTTCGTCTTGGGGGCCATCCGTAATACCGTAATCCGTAATATTTATTTTGAAAATGAAAACTAGTCGTTTCTCTTCAACCCCCCTCCCTGAAAAACGAACACATACAAACGGTACATAGAATCGATCTTTTTTTTCTGGACGAGCCCACACGTACACATACAAACTGTGCGTCGATATTTTTCGAGAAACGAACAGGCACACAACCCCCTCCCGATCCCCGCCCCCTAAACGACTAGTTTTCGTTTCTAAATAAATCATCTAAATTAAACATGGCCCCTTGCTAATCCTCCGTAATCTAGTCCGCGTATGATTAGTGATTCAATGGCCAAAGTCGAAGTAAAAAAGTACATGAAGTGTAGTATTTTAGTTAGTTGGTTGAATTGAGGGCAAAGAAATCCGGATGGGTAGATCTGTACTCGTACTAGTACTACTACTACTAGTACTAGTACAAGTCATGATGTAGTTCCGTGCACAGTTATCTGGCTCACTTGTACTTGTACTTGTACTTGTAGGCTAATGTAGGACTAGGACTTAGGAGGTCCAGGGCCTAACACTTTTAATTCTATCGCCATCATAATAGTGGGCATCAATGCCCGTTTTGGTTTGCGATGTAAAAATTTACTTCAAACAAACAAACAAAAAACCCGGCATGAGCGCTAGCAGCGGCGAGGCGTTTTCATAGTGCTGTGTAGCTTCAGGAGGCGGTACGGTTGTCGGCAGAAAATGAGTACCCACAGTATGATTCAGAGCGTTCAACTGGCAGCGGAACACTTGTTGAACATCGATGGAGCCAACAAACCGGAGCATGATATCGAACTTGATGTTTGCATTGAAATCGGCGAGAGAGAAGGAGCGTGCAGCCGGAACAGCAGAGATTATGCGCCGATAATGTCGTTCCTGCGGAAAATGGTCAGCAGCGGAAACGTCGAAGTCGTGGAGCAGTTATTGGAAACTTTGAATGAACTCCAGCAAGAGAGCGGAAGGATGGCTTGGTTAGCGACACATATGGCCCACGCTCGTGTCCGTACCTCTCCTGGTCACTCATGCAGAGATGATGCAGACACAATCGCCGGTGTTACGAGCGAGCACAAAACTATAGCCCTGAGATTCATTGGTAGAGCAGGTGATGAAAAAAACTCTCAGGCTCGCTCCCCGAAGCAGCGGGATAGCCGCGATACTGCTACTTGTGGACCTGCTGTGTGTGTTGTCCAATCACTTGAGGCGCGCGAGCAGGGAAGCTGCACAGCCTGTGAGGAGCTTGTCGCTCCAGATGTCACCGCTCTTGTGAACGGAAACTGTGACCATCGTGACGACCAGGGGCGTTGCTACACGTGGACACTACTGTATTGTGCAATCCTGGCTGGGCACGATGCAATGGTGGACTGCCTCCTTAGATGGCATGCGGATCCACTGCTCACGCTACCATTTGTTGCCGGTGGTTCAAAGGCATCCGGATTCTGGAGGTTCACTCCAGTAAGTATTGCAGTTATCCTGCGGTTTCCAGCTATAGTTCGCCAACTGCTGAGAAATGGTGCATCTCCACACCATCATCCTTCGGCAAAGGGTTATGTTGGAGGCGTTGGAGGCAAAAAAGTCCCAACACTGTTCAGCCTCTGTTCTAATCATCCTGAAACATTCGAATCCCTATGTGTCAACCCGAAACACCCGCCACCCATGCAAGTGCTGTGCGAATTGTTCCACGCCGGTTATATCAATTCTGCGTTGCGTGCTGTGCAGTACTGTCGCTGGGGTGCCATGTATCTCAATGAGTGGGATTTTTCCAATGCCCTTGTGAAAATTCCCGAGAGCAGAGCACTGCTCGACGTGCCATGCTACAGCGATGACGAACGCATCTGCAAGACGTTCTGCTCTCAGCTGGCCCTGGCGTGTCTGTGTATCGAGCATGCCCAGAATCGAGAAGCTCTGGCCGAACTTTCAAAACTGGCTCACGTCATTCAACGCCTGCTGCAAGTTGGAGCTGACCCAGCCGGTCTCTCTGGCGCCAATGCGGCTAAACTCTGTTCTGCATGGCTGCAGATCATGCAAGCCAAAGGTGATCTGCGTGCATGGAAGGATGCAGCACATTACTTCACATCCAATGCAGAAGAGAGTCCACCGGCTGATGCAGAACTGGCCAGCAGTCGCCTGCCCTTAGCTGGTTGTCTTGCTGGCGATAGCCGCAGTCGTGTTATAAGGTCGCTACCTCTTGCACTCCCTTCGGCGCCGGGCCACGAGTACGCCAAGGCATTTTTGTTCTTCGGAGTGCCTCCTGCTTTTGAGCGGCTGATGTGCTTTCCCACAACCGATGATCCAATTCTCGAGTTGCTGCTTAAGCACGGCGGGTTGCCTGGACTAGCGTGCGTGGACGAGATTCCAATGGTGGACGGCCGCTTGCACGATGGGCCGAACTGCCAGTGCAGTGTGAACCTATCGGCAGCACAGCGCAATGTGAGAGTGCTGGACTTGGCTATAGTGCCACAGCCACAACCGAAGTCTCTTCAGCAGATATGCCGTTTGTCTATCAATGCTGCGTGCCATGATTTCTGCCGCATTGCCTGCATTAAAACACTACCACTTCCACCAACACTGAGAGAGTACCTTCTGTACAGTTGAGCAGGGCATGCTGATTATTTATTTATAGAAAAGAAGAAGGACCAAGGAACTACAAGTTACGGTATAATGTTCACTAACACCACCAGTTACTAAACAATCAAGTCATGCGATAACATTGCACGACACTGACCGTGGTGTTATAAGACATTATAGTTTAACTTGTAGTTCCTTGGTCCTTTTTTCTTTGTATAAATTATTTATCCTTAAGCTTTTAAAAAAGGCCTAGGCTCTCCATCCAAGTCCATTTATTTATTTATTTTTATTCTTATTTGTTGGAACATTTGTCTACACCATGTACCTGATGTACCAACGTCTTTGATTTGAGAGGAGATATTTCGGTGCCACGGTGGGAAATAATTTTGGCCTACACTGTACATTATTTATTTTTGTTAATTTTTTTACTATGATCCTGATCACAGCTTACCGGGTGTTAGCGGGTGTTAGCGGCCGTCGTGAGTTCCCTTCGGGAACGGACACGATAATTTACTTGCTTACTTTTATCACAGCAGCTTACTGGCAAAGCCAAAAATTTGCGTAATGCCACTAATGGGAGCATAGTGTCATTAGTGATGGTGAGGCTTTTTGCCGTCAGTAGATCAGCCGGCCTGAGCCTCAGGTCTCGGCGTCATGGCCATAAAACGCACCAAAAAAAAGAAGAAGAAAAAATGAAATCTTGACTACTAAGTAGTTTGAGGGAAAAAATGAAAGGAGTGACAGTACAGGTACATACATGACACGAAAATTAACGAAATGTTAGGAGGAGAGACATGTGCATTAGAAGGAGGGGAAATATAAGACAGACAGAGTGTTAGGAGAGAAGGCTTAGCCGCTACGTAGGAACGAAACAAAGTCCCTCTGTGCAATTGCGAGTTCATGTAGCATTGACTTGTTGGGTTGTGGAGCAGCGGTGTAGGTGCAGGGTGGTTGCTGGCTTTATTATTGTTTTTGAATCGAGTGGCAAATAATAGTATTGTGTTCGGATTTGAAGTGTTACACTATCCGTAAAGTATTAGTTGCTGACTCCGCGAAACGTACTCATAAGTAAAAGGGACAATGCAGCCGCTGTCATGATGCTCGCTCCCTCCATAAGATTGCATCAAGGCTGTGAGGTACAGTAGGTGTGCGTGTGTGTGTGTATGTATGTGTGTGTGTATGTGTGTGTGCGTTTGTCTCTGTTTGTGCGTTTGTCTCTGTGTGTGCGTACGATTTGCAGCACATGTAGTTTTTTACTTCAGAAGTTCATTCGTGCGCATAGCATGCATGCGTAGTGCGTGCAGACAGTTACACTGCGTATTCTACGAAAGGCAGATCTCTGCACACGCATTCATGGCCATGGTGCTACCTTCCACACAGAGAGACAGTCTTCTTCAAAACTCAATGTATCGTACCGGGTACACATTCTGCAAGTCATATCTGTGAGAAATTGATCCAAAGCAGGGGAGTCGGAAGCCAGGGGTATTTTAAGGTGGCACGGTCAGCCGCCTGTACGATTTACTCATGGGGTTGGGGTGGCGTCTCTGCCGGAATTTGTTCCTAATGTAGAGCCCGAATCAGTGCATTTGATTGATTCGCGGGTATCTGGGACAAAGAGTGGTACGGTCAATACCGTAGTGACCGTTGCGTGTCCGACGCCCCTGAAAAGAAAAGGTCCATGATGATATTAACTTCCACACAATGGCCAGACAGAAGAAAAGAAAAGAGATTTGAATCTGTGCGCCATGCAGTGTACCTTCAATGCTGCCAGGACTGTGGCATCCGGTCCGTCCGGTCAGGTAATGGTCGGACCATATTTCGAGAAAGGTTGACCCACTTAATCCCTGCAACACAGGGGTTTTCGTCGATAATGATCATTTCCGGTGAAGTGTCCTACTCTAAAACCGGAAAATTTCGGTGGAGATCTATGTTCGGTTACTTCGGTACAGGTAAATTTACCTAAAATACAAGGTGACCTAAAAGTCAGCAATGCCGTGCCACACAGTGTGCAAAATGCATTTTTGGACCTTGGAAACTGGCTTACCGAAATTGTCGCGCTACTCGTACCGAACCATTGCTTTTGGGAAGTACCGAAAATATGGCACCACCAAAATTCCCGGTTTTACAGTATAAGGCCAGGCCAACTGAAATCCTGGTACTACTGTCCTGAATGTACTTGCACATACTCCATATTTTTCCGGTTGTAAGTCGACCTTTTACGACTAAAAATAGACGAAGGAGAAAGGGTGGGATTAAACTCGGATGGAGAGCCAAGGATGAATATTCAAAAAGAGGACCAAAAGTTTACAAGAAAGGGTGCGGGTCGACATACAACCGGGATTCGACTTAAAACCGGGAACTATCAGTATCTTACAAAAAACGACCTGCACTGCATGCACGAGTGCACCATCTGTACACATTTTTGCCAGTTTATTGGCCTTTTTCAAGCGGATTGGGACGTTATACCCTCCACTAAGGAATGTTTACATGATTTGTTGTTGTGTTAGTAGAAGGGAGTGGTTAGTAGTGCTTCGTTGGGTGAAAGCTTTAAAACGCAGAATTAAGACCTCCGGATACGGAGGTCGAACTATAACCGGGGTCGACTTACAACCGGTAAAATACGGTAACAGTGGATAATATGACAATTCTGAATCAGTACTGGTCACCTCGCCAATGCACTGCAGCTTAATGTGCGTGTGTCATACACATAGCTGTACGAGTATTGCGACACTGTACCCGAGAGGTGACTGCAAATTTGATTGGCACTACTACTGAACTCGGATGGAGAGCCAAGGATTAATTAGTGTTAGTGGACATTATAACGTAACTTGTAGTTCCTTGGTCCTTTTTTTCTTCCTTACACTACTGATCTCTTGAGCTGTCGTTGAAAGTGACTTATATCAACCTCTAGGATGCAGAACACCAAGGGCAAGCGAGGCTTGTTTCAAGTTGTTTGTCTGTATTACGCTCTGCAGTCGCGGTGTTGAGCACTGTCAGCACACTGGGTGCATCCTCCGGTCAACCTCTAGGATACACCACCGCCTGATATCCGTGACTGTTTTTCCATGCACCGACAGTTTAATTAAAGGGGAAGTATACCCTAAAATCAAATTTTCACCAGTTGTAGTCTTCTGGGTGCTGAGTCGAATGGTCTTGGTCCGAGGAAGCTGAGACGCTCCCTTCCTACTTGAATCCCAATCGAACTCGCGCACTTCCACCGAAACTGGGTGACTGCGCCCTACTAGATGGGGATTTGTATGCAAAATGTCACTAAAAGCGCCATTTCGTTCTTATAAAAGCACGGATGACCGCGATTGGCCCATATGTTGTAGTCTTTTGGACGCTGAGTCGACTGGTTTTGGTCCGAAAAGGCTGCGATGCAGCGTTCCTCCTTTATTCCCAATCGAACATGGTTGAACAAGCGGTCACGTGCTCCTGGGTGCCCAAATCACCTGGTCACCGCGCCAGCAGGCGACAACTTTCACACCAAGGTTCAACTCGAGTTCAACTCGAGTGACAGGACTGCACCCAAAAAAGGTCAAACAGGCTAGTAAGTTGTACCCTGCAGGCACGGTGACCAGGTGACTGGTGTACGCAGGAGCACGTGACCACTTGTTCCACCATGTTCGATTGGGAATAAAGGAGGAACGCTGCATCGCAGCCTTTTCGGACCAAAACCAGTCGACTCAGCGTCCAAAAGACTACAACATATGGGCCAATCGCGGTCATCCGTGCTTTTATAAGAACGAAATGGCGCTTTTAGTGACATTTTGCATACAAATCCCCATCTAGTAGGGCGCAGTCACCCAGTTTCGGTGGAAGTGCGCGAGTTCGATTGGGATTCAAGTAGGAAGGGAGCGTCTCAGCTTCCTCGGACCAAGACCATTCGACTCAGCACCCCGAAGACTACAACTGGTGAAAATTTGATTTTAGGGTATACTTCCCCTTTAACAGTTCAGTGGTGGTAAAAAAAACTAGCTCCGTTTGACTTTGAGTGTAGGTGGCAACACACGTTTCGTTTTCTTTGTCTATTTCTCTGCATTCTTGCCTCAGGAGTTCTCGTACAGCCAGCATGGTGCTTCACTGTGGCCAGGGACATGCATGCAGGTGTCGCGCTGTAGCACTGATGCTAACCACAGCAATTGTGGTTTTGGAGGTCTGCGGCACAGCTGATGGTGATGATGTCATCGTCGATACGCTTGAGTACCAATCCAACCAGGAGCAGAGAACTGCCATACCAAACCCGCTGCTTCCGGTCAAACTCCAAGCGATGACACCCTCGCTGGATCAACTCCGAGACCCACAGGATGAAATGGAAATCGGGTCTCCCAAACTGGTTCCCACCCGGACCATGCGAGTGAGCTTCAAGCATCTGGCCATTGCTGATGCCGAGGCTGTCGTCGTTCCGCTGGTCGTGATGCCTACAGATTACAGTGGCAACTCTGCTAACGTCTCGCTACCAACGATATTGTTTCAATACTACCCTTTTCCTGATCAACCCTCACTGCAAGGAGCACCTACCTGGGCTAGCAGTAACATCAGCTGTGCGTCAGTCAGCACTCCTTGCATGGGCCCTGCCGACGGCCTGGGATCTCTTCTTCGTTCGGTGGTCTCACCTTCCGGCCGCGACCTGATCCTGTTTGGTCTCCGACAGCACGGGAATGGCGCCACCGCGGTGTATGTGTGGAGAGACGGAAAGCTACACGGTACGGAAATAATTGCCGGTGAAGGTCTATCATCTGACAACATTGTTCTCCAAGCTAGCGCCCTGGTGTCCCTGCCACCAGCTTCCTCGTCCATTCCTAACGGCAACTTCACGGTTCTGGGAATGTACAGCCCCGAAGTGGACGTGACGGAAATGTGGCGACTCGACTTCTTCAATGATTCCAAGTCGGCGTTGTGGAGCGGCATCACGGTCACCAGTCAGGAGAGACCTGCACGGTGCGATAACATTGATTTGTACTATGATGAGCTGAGCCAGAAGGTGGTCCTGTTTGGTGGCGAAGGCGGCAACCTCACCACTGGGGGCAGCTGCGCGTTCTGGACGTTTGATGTGCGCAATGCCAACTGGACGCGCGGAAGTTTTGAGCGCGACTGCAGCAGCGCCCGGGTGGACACGGTGTTCTCTACGTTTTTCCAGGCGGAGAGCTTGCTGCTGGTGTTTGTGCGAGAGTCCCTGGCCAGTGCCGTAATGGAAATGAGCTACACAGTCTATTTGAAGTTCCTGGGCAGCAGCTCGGCTTGGATTGCCCTGTCGCCGACCCTGGGCGCGGGCATGGTGCTTGGTGCTGACCAGGTGTACATCCTAGCTGGCGAGAGTGCCGTGTACCTCGTCAGTAGTAACAGCCCCTACCTGTACGCGATGCGCAAGAATCCCCGGCTCTCGTCGTGGGCAGAGAGCGCCGTTGACTTTGTTCCGGTTCAGTGGTGCGACGATGTCAGCGCGCCCTTCAGCTGGAGCATCGGATCTTTCATTCAGCCCGAGATCGAGTTCCAGGGCCCGTTTGGCGTGGGCTTTGCGGGACAATCGTGGAACGTGTTGCTCGGCGGTGCTGTGTGGGATAGCCGCTACACACCCTGGTCGCTGAGCATGGTGCATCGCATCAGCAGCAGCCTAGATGTTGAACACATTCTGTACACCACTAGCAGCACTGTACTGCAGATTCCGTTCACAAGGCATGTCATGAATGGCAGTCCGGTGGGCCAGGACCGGGGACTGGGACGTGGCCGTCTCTACGTGCTGCTGCCCGATATAATCGGAGACAGCTGCAACATGGCAGTTCACGGTGGCTTGACGGTTGACAGGGACGGGCAGATGTATCACCTCGGTGCCTTATCCAATCTGTGGTGTTATGATTTGTGTAAAGTTACTTTTCTCCCAGCAGACTTTGATCCCAGCCTGCAGCCTGCGCCGCGCTATAGCCATGCGGGTGTTGCGTTGAATGCGACTTCTTTCGTGCTGTTCGGCGGCAAGCGCCCTGTGCACGAAAACTCGACGTTGGCCATCGACGTGTTGAGTGATGTGTGGCTGTTCTCGTTTGCCAATCTAGCCGATCGTGCGCACTGCAGAGGCACCTGGCAGAATCTGTCCGCAGCGTATGGTCAGCTGGAGATGCTGCCGCTGTCGGCACCTGCGGTGGTGAATGTAATCGCGTCTGGAAAGCAACGGATACTAGTGTTTGGCGGCCTACAACAGGCCATCGGCCGTCTTGTGTCGGCTGAGTTCTTTGAGCTATCAGTCGACGTGGCAAGCCAGGCATACACGATCCGTGAAGTCCGGCAGGAACATTACACATTGCCCGGGCGAGTTGGTCACACACTTCAGCAGTATAGCAGTGATTCGCTGCTGCTAATCGGTGGCAAAGGCAGGGATGACCCACGGATGTCAATGGCATTTCTCCTCTACTTTTATGTGAACAAGCAAGATGTGTTTTGCATATCCCGCGCTGTAAAGCTCTTTGCTCACGAGCCAATGATAGGCCTGAGTGTTGCGTCTGTTACGAGTGGCTTGGTTCTCCTGGCGTCCTCAGTGATTCAGAAGAGCACACACCGCCACAGCAGCAAGCAGGCAACAAGCATCTTCTACCTGCCGTTCGGCCTCTGTCAGGCCGGCTACGCGCTCAACACGTCCAGCGGCCAGTGCACCGCGTGCCCTAGAGGAACGTGGGGCTCGAGGGGCACGGCTTGCATCCAGTGCCCGAAAGCGACCACAACGCTCGGTCCGAGCAGCATCTCGTCTAGTGACTGTACCGTGTGCACGCGAAGCATTTGCAATTGGCATGGAAACTGCTCGGTGATCGACAACAAGGCCATATGCAGGTGCCACTGGGGCTATTACGAAAGGGACAACTGCTTTATGCCCTACTATTTCATCGCTGGTGGAGGTCTTCTGTTTCTGTTTGCAATTGCGGCTGGCGTGGCTGGCTATGTCTCTATGAAGAGGCGGCGATCCCAGAAGGAGCTAAGCCGTGAGAAGCGTGCCTCGAAGAAGCGACTGTCCACGTTCATGGCGGCCTGGAAAATCGACTGGGAGCAGCTGCGACTGCGGCACGTCGTCGGAGAGGGTGCTTATGGACAGGTCTGGCTGGCAGAACTGAGTGACACGCTTGTGGTGCTCAAGAAGCTGAAGCAGAGTTTGCAGCGTGATGACCTCTGCAGCCGCGAGTTCCAGCGAGAAGTGGAATTGATGAAGCTTCACCGACATCCAAACATTGTGTTCTTCCTGGGAGCCGGCACTGACCCACGCAATGAGCCATTCCTAGTCATGGAGTATGCTAAGCGTGGATCATTGAAAGCCTTACTGCAAAACAGCGGTGTTACCATCAGTCACACAGATCGACTTCGCTTCATGCTGGATGCGGCTAAGGGTATGGAGTATTTGCACGGCCTGCAGCCACCAGTTGTACACCGTGACCTGAAGTGCTCCAATCTGCTGGTGACCGAGCGCTGGGTAGTGAAAGTGGCTGATTTCGGCACGGCACGCCTGATGTCGCATTTGAATGAGAGCAGCCGCCATCGCCGCCCTACAGACACAGGCAGAACCCAGCCAGTGAATGAGACTGACCCTCTTCTTCTTCACCAGGACGATTCACCTGTGACTTTCAACAATGGCACGGACGCATATGTATCACCGGAGAGAATCCGCAAGGAGCTGTATCATACCAGCGCAGATGTATATAGGTAAGTACGGGATACACTGTCCGGCTAAATGAAATCCAGTCGCATCACTCAAGTTTACGCCTTGCACCATTGCAAAGCCCAGTGTTCGCAGGTCTAGGGCTGCACAACGCCGGGCGTGTACATGAGTACATCGACTGGATTTCATTCAGCAGCATTGCACTGTACATGTACACAGATAACATGTAAGGGACCGTCCCGGGTTCCTGATTGTTTTTACAAAACGAAAGGTTTTAGTATTTTTCAGCCCCACTCACCCACCCACCTTTTCTGCAGGTAAAATGAATTCCAATAAAATATTGATGTCAATTTTCGACACCTACTTAAAGTAACTGAGCATTCCCCATCAGCATTCAATAATTATTTTCAAAACGAAACTCCATCAAACCCACCCACCCCCAAACGAAATCTTTTCGTTTTGAAAATACTTATGGTAACCTTGGACGGCCCCTAAGCCTTGTTTGGTAGATAAACATATTGATCAGTTGACAGCGTGTTACAAGGCGGAGGACGCACTCACTGACTGTGTTGAAAACAGTGCTCCTGCCTAACAACAAGGGTCCTAAGTTAACTGGGGCCAGACCCATACGGTTCAAATGGTTACAAAACCGGGGCTCCACCAACCCATGATGGTTGCGGTCAGGAGCACTGTTTTCGACACAGTGAGTGCGTTCGAGTATGCCTGCGAATTATGCTTGCGAATCAATTCATGAATCAATTCGCGCTATTCACATCGCCCCATGGGAATAGGGTCAATGGATTCCGAATCGATTCCGGGGCTCATGACATGAAATCGAACGGCGAGATTCCATTCATGAATCCGGCGATTCAAGTGCGTAATTGATCGCAGCCAGTGCGCCCTCCGCATGCTGTCAACCGATCAACATGTATACAGATAGAGCTTACCACTCAGCACAGTACCGGCGGAAACAGTATTTGATTGGCCCAGCCGTACCACAGTCGTTCATACTTTGTGTATGATGCGGTGGGTACACATGACCTCCTCAGCTGCAAAGACCCGTTGGTGGCCAATACGTTTGTCCGACAATGGCCTATAAGACCAGATATTTTAACCTCAATTAAAGTTAACGATCTCCGGATTTTTGTGTGTGGAGCATACAGCAAAGTGTAGCACTTGGCAAGCTCAAGTCCCGGTCATACATGTGACTGGCGATTGGTACTCAGGATAGCCGGGGTACTGTTAGAATCCATGTTGATGCTGCTGCACCAGTGGTGCTATGCTGGGGGGGATGTTGCGGGCAACGGGAAATGCCTTCCCCTCGTATTCATGTGAAGTGTGCTCTGGAATGTAAACTTGTGATGTGTTTTCCTTTTTTGTGACCTGTTATCCAATCTGATGTGCAGCTTCGGAATTGTTCTCTGTGAAGCCTACATGCGTGAAACGCCGTATCGGAAGAAAAACTACAAGTTCTCGAACGAATTGTATAAGGACGTTCTTGAAGGAGGAAGGCCTGATTTCCCCAAAGATGAAGCGCCAGGCGACTACACCGCTTTGGTAACAGCCTGTTGGCAACATGATCCTGCCGATCGCCTGAGCTTCCCGGAGATCGTACGCAGTCTTGATGTGCAGCTGATAGCGTGGTAAACAGTGATATCACCCGTTAAGAGAGGGGCCAGGGCCTGGGGGGGGGGGGGGGGTTATTTTACAATACACGGACGGCCCATCTGCCGCTAAACTTACTTTGTGTCTGGAACACACTATCAACCATGCATGCCGGTAATGCAGCCCTGCTGATATTATAAGGCCTGCAGGCGGCAATGCAGTTTTTAAAAGTGTCATAAATTACTTAGCTCTACTCCAGTTTGATTTTCTGTGCAGGCCGCAGCTATATTTTACCGGGGCCGGATATTGAGCCTATAAGAATTTTTTACTTCAATGATCGCCGAAATTTTTACTGGAGATCTGAGCCTCGTCTTGACATACCAATCCGCAAATCTCGACTACGGGAGAGCGGCAGTGGCTGTACGAGTGAACGTAAACAGTAACTGTTCTCTAGTGATGGTCGCTCGCCACGCCAAGCAGCTGACGTCACTTAGCTAGCGCCAGGCCAGCGCAACAAGACTCAAGACAAGAGCGTGCATGGTGAGTGCCGAGTGGTCTTGTCGTACTTAGCTAGCGCCAGCATGAGCATGGTGAGTGGCGGGGGGGGGGGGGGGGGGGGCAGCATGAGCATGGTGAGTGGCGGGGGAGGGGGGGGGGGGAGTGGTAAATCTTGTCTGCCTGCACATGCACACGTTGCACTGACTATCTCGCGTGTAAATCTACTCTAGCCCTAGTACTACGGAGGAATAGCAAGACGAAATTCGCGTTCGCGTTCGCAAACATTTTTCAGTTCGCGAACTGGATTGCGAACTTTCGCATTTTTCTTTCGGAAAAGTAGTCAGAACACGAATCGCGGATCCGTGTCAGGGCAGTCATAAATTTACCATGCTGTACTGTCTGTACACAATGTACGTCGTGTCAACGTCATGCATGTGCGAATTCTGTTTGCTAATCCTTCTCATAACGCGAATTCCGTCACTGAGTTCGACTTCCCTTGGAGAGCGAACGCGAACGCGAATTTCGTCTTGCTAATCCTCCGTATTAGCTCTGTGTACATGGTGTAGATGGATAGACCTATGAAGTGTGCATGATATCAAGAGTACATGGGGGTTATGTACTCTTGATGATATTAGAGAGGTTTAGCACAACAAAATTCGCCGTTCATTTTCGTTTTGCCGCTGTACGAAAAACCGACCGAAAGTTGCTGAATTTTTGCTCAGCAGAACGTTCGCAACGAACTTCGGTGTTGCTACTGGATACCGTGGATGTCTCGGAAATCCCCGCGAAATACAAAATTTAAAACTGGTGGCCTAACCACTCGAATGCTTCTTGAGCAGGAGATTAAGCCGATCCACAAGCCCTTTCTTTTTCAGCCCAGTAAATCTCCTATCGCTTTGGGAAAGCTGCAGAGCTGCTTCTTCATTCGTGCGTGATTTCCGCAAGAAACAATTCGGCATCAACCTCACAAGGCGGAGCATCATGAGATCCATCTGCCTATCCCACGTAAGCCATTGTCCCTTCTGATCACCAGGGGCAACAGCAGCAGCAGAAACTGCAGAATTTGAGTTCGGCTCAGACATTCTGGTCGTGAAAACAAGGACCTCAGAATTTTCTTTCGAAAGGAACAAAAAAATTCTCATGTGATCGCGGAACGAAAAGTCAACAGACCAAACTTCGTTGGATTGATGTTTTCAAGTGTGTGTTCGGAAGTTCGTTGTAAGTTTCGTTACTCGTTCCTGGGCTTCAAAGTCTAACGAAAATTCAGACGAATTTCTCTATTGATAGCTCTTACTTACTTACATAATTATAGGTTTCTTAGAGCAACAAGCAAGAGTACATGAAAACCATTTTCATGTGCTCTTGCTGCAAGTCATTTCTCGTTGTCATAGCACCAGATGCCTAGGCTTGGGTATGCTATGTCTGGGTTCAAGTACATGGCGTACTTGAAACAGTAGGGACCAGTAGCAAGCCGTGAAGCGGCAACGCGAAGGGGGAGCTGAGTTAGAGTCCCGTTGTCACCACGCGAAGCCACGCCGACTCGCGTAGACGGGTTGTGAACGCGAGAAGCTAATCCTAAATCACGCGATGTTTCATGTGCGTTCCGATAAACTCGTTCCCGTTGACTTTCCACGGCTTGCTATAATAGGGAGGTTCCGGAGTACGATTTTTCGTGCCAAAATCCGTAGAGGCGCTACGGATTTTTTATACGTCGTTTTCGAGCAGTGAAATGTTCCGGAGTACGGAACTTATGTGTTTTCCGTCATTGCCTAGGTTACGATCGCAAACACGTCACATTTCCGCGCTGTGCCTTATTATTTTGAAAATTTGTACCGAAATCAAAACTTCCCGCGGAAAATCGATGTTTCTCGTACCAAATTTGTACGCGAAAAATCTTTCTGCACCCGATGACGCAAGATCTCCATACGAAACATGGTTCGTATGAAAGCCAGTCCACACGGATTCTCCGTGCCGAAAAATCGTATGGAGCACGCCTGGAAAAAATCCGTACCGCCCATGCGGATTTTGGCACGGAAAATCGTACCCCGGAACCTCTCTAATGGTCCCTAGTGAGTGCAGAATCCCTGATCACAGCAAGGAAAGCTTAGAGTAACCAAAAAAGAAAAGAAAAGAAAGTAAATTATCGTGTCCGTTCCCGAAGGGAACTCACGACGGCCGCTAACACCCGGTAAACCCTAGTAACCAAGGTATCCAGTAATCATCACGATTAGCAACTTATACATGTATCTGATGTGAAAGGTGATTATCTGCACAAGCAGATCATCAATGTGAAGGCAGATCATAGCACAAACAAGTTGATCTCAAGACATCTTCTTGAGGCGAGCAAGTCACCATGGCAACGAAGCGGCGCGGCGGATTTGGCAATACGTTGAGTGGCGTGTGCTGGAGGAATACTGAATGGCATTGCTGGAGTGAAAAAGATGCAGTACAAATACATCTTTGGAAGATAGGAGAGATTGGAAATGGTTCCCCTCATGGGCTTAGGGGGTGCTTTGGGTGCCAAAGCACCCCCTTCAAAAATTCTGATCTTGGTTCGAGAGAGACCATAATACGCGGATCGCTCATCACATGTGCAACTCTGTACTGTACACCGCACACTGTAGCAATCCCTGATCGGACCAGGGAGTAGTACTTAGTATGTATTGTACTACTCCCTGGTTCAAACCTACCGACGTAAAGTCTTGTATAAAAGCCGCACTTGAATAGAAGCCGCCCCCGAATAGAAGCCGCAATTTTGGGCCCATCAAATGACACATAAGCCTGGTTTTATTGTTGACATACATAGAAATACCTGTCTTGTATTGAAGCCTGTCTCATATAGAAGCCTGCAAAATTTCACCAAGAAAGTCATAGAAGCCGCGGCTTTTATACAATACTTAACGGTATGTGCTTTTTTAAAACATCTGAAGCCAATCTACATGTACCTAATTGCAGTTGACTATATGTATTTTGTATTTTGTATGTTCGGCTATTTTCCAATGACACATTTCTAGTCAAGGGCAACTCCGCTTCGTACCTGCCCTTCTGCAGTATCAAGTCAGACCTCAGCAGACTGGTATGGGCACATGATTTGTATCGCACTCGATCTCCACATCATGTGACATGTTTTGTTAGAAGCTAGTAATCATGCCACTATGCCATGGCTAGAAGTAGCAACACGGCCCATGGAAAACGCACGTCAGGCTTAGCAGTTTGTTTGCGCGATGTTTTGCATAATGTATCTCTGGCTGTTGTTTGGTCGCATTGGAGGTTGTGGAAAGGTAAACAGTTTCTTTCTTCCACGTCTCATGTTGCAAGTGGGGGCACAGCAGCAGAAGAGTGAAAGTGTTTTAGACTTTTAAAGCCCAGATATTTTATCGATTCACATTTTATCTGGGGCAAAAAAGTGGTGCGATGGGGGGGGGGGGGGGGGGGCGTAGTGACCGTACCGTGTCCGACGCCCCTGAATACCATTATTACTACTCCCTGTTGAAGGTTTGTTATCCGCTTATTGATCTTCAGCGTCAAATGTGGGGCTATTATAGTGGCTTACGATGTTGCATGCCGGTGGCTTCATCCAGTGAGCAAATGTCGACTGGACGTACTCTAGCGTTGAGCAAGATTCCTCATTCCGTGTACTAGTTACCACTACAACTACAATATGCACTGAGTGTTTTGTTTTGCAGAACAAGGACTTAGCTTGATGAAAACAAATCACCCTCATCATTGCCAATACCCTAGTATCCACGTTCCAACGTTCCCGCATGTCCGCTACAAGTAACTGAACTATAATCTCAGTTTTTTTGCCGCCATATCACGTGACTTGTATCAAACTATGGGTACTACAGTATAGTACAATCATGATGTAGCACTTGACATAAGACGACTGATTGAAGAAGATTGGCCAACGTCCATTATTCCTGACTAGAATCTACACTCACCTGAGTACTGCACAGAGGAAGGCCAGTGTCGAATTTTCGCTGCCCTTCTCGGCTACTATTTATTACCCGCGCATTCGGTTCTTGTCATGGACAGGCAGATACTGCGGGCTTTCGAGATGGAATGATTGACGAGTGATATCCATTAAAATATAAATAGTTGGAGTGGGCGTCACTTCTACGAAAATCTGGAAATGATTACGCTCGACTCACAGAAACATAATACCGCTACTGTACATGTACGGTAGGTGTGATTTATGCACTATCGGTCCGTAATTTTTTTTTAAATATCTCGCCATGTTGCCTCATACATGTACAGGTGCTAGTATTTTTGTAGATCCAGCATTGCCCGTGGACCAAACTAAAAACAGTAAACGACGGATTCAGTGATCGACTTTATCACTACTCAGCTACATTAGCACAAGCAAAGTATCGTAGAAGTGCTGTAGCGATCCACCATGTTACCAGCGAAGAGCAATATCAGTAATATTATTTTTTCCTTCGCCGGTCAGCGTGTTGAAACGACCGTTTGGCTTCCTAACTAAACCTTTCAATAGTGGCGCTAAGGCTTCGGTGCAACGCTCCATCGTAACAGGAGATCTACCCGGATGAGTTACATGTATGATGTATTTGATGATCGCTGAGTTTCAAATAGCGGAGAGCTGAGCCTCGACTTGAAATACCAATCCGCAAATCTCGCCAGCGGGACAGCGGCAATTCGCGCAATGGCTGTACGAGTGAACGTAAACAGTAACAGTTACCAACTGTTCTCGTGTGACATGGTATAATTATTAGTAATGGCCGCTCGCCACGCCAAGCAGCTGACGTCACTTACATGTAGCTAGCGCCACATGAGCGAGCGTGCTTGGTGAGTGCAATTATTTAATACTATAATAGTCTTGTCCGCCTGCATATGCGCACATAGTCATTGCACTGATTCTTGCGTGTTAATCTACTCTAGCCCTAGACTAATACCGATAGTAAATAGTAGTAATGCCATGAATACTAGTATTAGCTATGTGTACATGGTGTAGATGGATAGACCAATGAAGTGTGTATGATATTGTCATTGCTACTAATTTGATAGCCCTTACTTACTTACAAAATACAAGTAGGTTTCTAAGACTGGAGTTATTTCTCCTTGTCATGCATAGGACCAGATGCCTAGGCTTGGGTATGATACATTATGTCTGAGTTCAAGTACATGGCGTACTTGAAACAGTGCATGATCTTACCTGATCACAGACAGGAAAGCTTAGAGTAACCATGGTAACCACTAGCAACAGATACATAATACATGTATCTGATTTGAAAGTGATTGTCTGCACAAGCAGATCAATGTGAAGGCAGATCATACTAAAGAAGTGGATCTGAAGACACTGTGTGGGGTTACACCTCTTCTTGGGGCGAACAAGTAACTATGGCAACGAAGCGGTGCGGCGCATTTGGCCGTAAGTACTAATAGTTGAGTGTCGTGTGCTGGAAGAATACTGAATGGTATTGATGGAGAACAAAAACTGCAGTACAAGTGACATCATGGCAAGAAGGGCGAGATTGTAAATGCTTCCACGGAACATAGAAAGTAGGTAAAGAGATGCTGGTTCATTTCCTAGAACAATGTCATGTCTAGTACAGTGTGTTGACTACACACCCCGCTGGCTATGTGGCACCGATCCACCTTGAGATAGTTGATTGCTAAATTGTCTTGTTCTGGGTCTGCTATGCTCCAGACCCTATTATGGGATTTGCAGCAATTTTTCGAAAAGGGGTTACAGCTGGTCTGTACCCCATCTACAAAAATCAAAAGAAAAGCCTTTCTCTCTCTCTCTCTTTCTCACTCCCTCTTTTGTGCCAAAGTAGTGTATCACACATCCCAGTTTACTATTGTACTGTCCCGCCAGGATACCGCGTTAATAGACACCCTTACACGGGCCTTAGCAAACAACGTTATGTTGAAACGGTATTACCGCAAGGGGGAAAATACCGTGATTTGTGCTCGACCTTTAGGAAGATGCATGCTATTTTAAGTACGCTGTTGCCACGAGAATAGCTTTTACTTTGCGCGGTACAACCATTTATGTCACCATATACGCGATACAAGGTGAAATGCGAACGGACTATGCAATATTTGGCCAAAAAATGTACCGTTGGTCACAACGATAAATCAGCCCCCATAACGTTTTTACGCTGCAGTTTCAACGCTATTTGGGTGATAAAGGTACGCGTACCGTACAAAATAGCGTTACCGTTGTTTGCTAAGGGTGTCTATTGGCTTTCATCCGCGTTATCCATGGGAATGTAGCAAAAAACAGTACAGGCATGATGTTGAAAATGTACTACACAAAAAATGGGCGCGTTCGATTACACGTTTACACAATTCTGGAACTGAAGAATTGAAGAACTGAAGAATTGACGTATTTGACGGAATTGGATAAAATCAATTCTAACGACGGAATTTGTCACTTTTTGTGTAATCGAACTGTGCATCAACAATAACTAATTCTAGAATTGACCGAAATGCGTGTTATCGAAAGCGCCCAATGTCGTACACGCCCATGAGTTTGTACGGCAAAGTTATACACGTGCATGAAACTGTATGCTACAATTTGTACCAACGACAGACAACTCTTGCAGAATGACCGCATAACGCATATTTTGCCGTATAATCCAGCATATTTGCTGGGCTAGGGAGGGCCAGAAAATGCTTGCGCACTGATAATATTTTCGCATATTTTGGTCCTTTCGACACAAGGTCGCATAAAGTAGCAAATCTAGCATATTGTACCAAATCGGTCCAAATGTAGCCTATTTTGCTACGAGGAGCAAAGAATTCGCCTAAGTATAGGGCAGATTGCGGAAATGGACAAAGAACGTGATTTCTACACGACTGCGAAACCAAGTGCATAATAAAATAGAAAACGCGGTTTCGGTTCGTGGTGCATGCTCTGGGCTAGGGAGGGCCAGAATATGCTTGCGCACTGATAATATTTTCGCATATTTTGGTCCTTTCGACACAAGGTCGCGTAAAGTAGCAAATCTAGCACATTGTACCAAATCGGTCCAAATGTAACGTATTTTGCTATGAGGAGTAAAGAATTCGCATTATTATAGGGCAGATTGCGGAAATGGACAAATAACGTGATTTCTACACGACTGCGAAACATGCCTTGTTTGCTTTGCAGACACGTTGGCTGCATGAGCCCAGAGCATGGACCACGAACCGAAACCGCGTTTTCCATTATATTTTGCACATGGTTTACGGTGTGTGCATAACTGGTAGGGTCCGGCGGATTCTGCTCCAAAAGGTGGCAGATTCTGCTCGAAAAGCAGTGAAATTGGCAGAACCATACAAACCTTATGGCAGGCAATTCCTCGAATTCTGCTCCATTTCTTTATCCACATACCAAACATGCATGAAACTTACCAGAAAAAGTACCGACTTCTGCTAATTATTCTGCCGGCAGAATCCGCCGGACCCTAATATCCGGTGTTTTTCGCGGCTTGAACAGTGCCATGGATAAATCCGGAAAATGCGAAACTTGAATATTTCAAAAAGTCCTATGGAGGATCCACTATAAGAAGAGTTTTCCTACCGAAATTCGTAGAGAGATTTGCGTATGAAAGTTGCGCTCGCTCCCCGGCGCACACTGCATACGGATTTTCATGCGTAATTCTGTAAAGAGAAACCTCCCTAATGACAAACGTTTTTTTTTTTTTTTTTTCTTTACAAAAAACCACACACCATTTGATGGCACAAAGCAGAAAGGCAGCGATGAGACATATGGAATGGCAGGAGTGGGGGAGAGGCAGGGGCAGCTTGACCGACCATAGGGTCTCGGCTTCATTGCAACCCAAGCGCTCCACAAAAACAAAAGATTACAGAAAATACGCAGGGGGGGGGGGGGGTAGATAACTGGGGATTACGGGGAAAAGTATGCACAATAAAAAGTTATCAGAGAGTCAACGAAGTGAATGGAGGAGGGAACAGAGTTAGAGCTTTTTTCGTCTTTTTTCTTTGATTCATAGCCTGTCCGTTGCCCACTCCTAGCGGGTAAGGCGCAGGTGGGCGTTGACCTTTTCTTTGAACGTCTGCAGTCCTTTCCTTGTTGGCTGGTTCAGCAGAACGCACTGCGGGAGCTGGTTCCAGACCTCCACAACAGCGTCAGGGAAGGACCGAAGGACATCATTCCGTGCTCTGGGCGGAAGAGTGGACTATGGTGAAAATTCCACAACGGGTGGTCATGTCATGACACGGGCACAGTTCCCGACCCATACACACGGTCACATTTTTTGGAGAAATTTGAATATTCAAACTCACGTACATGGTGATTGTACAACTTCACTCTACGTGATTTCTCCACGACTGCGAAACATGCCTTGGGTGCTTTGGAGACACTTTGGTTGCATGTGACCAGACTGTAAGGAGGGCCCAAATATACTCAAAAATTTCGCATATTATGCTTTTCGCATATTGGCCACTTGCTTCAAAATATGCTTCGAAATCACACAAAAGCAGAAAAATATGCTGGAAATATGCTCGAAATATGAACTGATATCAGTGATAATTATGCGAATTCTTTGCTCCTTGTAGCAAAATATGCTACATTTGGAAGAATATATGAATTTTTGCGAGCGCGCAAAAATAGGTTAACACAGAAGGCGCATGCGCCGCGCCGGACACTTCACAGTTTGCTTCCTGCTCAGATTTGCATGGCTGACTGGTGACTCTCTTCAAACAGGGTCACTCACCTTGCAGCCAACATAAGGATGCGGCCAGGGTCACTCACCCTGCTGCCACTAAAAATAATACTCACTGCGAGCCTAGCAAACAGCGATTGACAAACCACTCCTATCCTCACAACTCAATGCTCTCAATGCTGTGTAGTGATTTGCTACTTTCTGCGACCTTGAGTCGCGGACACTCTCTTCTCGGGTCAAATTTTCGCCCCGTGTTTGGATGCGGTTACAGAAAAAGGTACAGGTACTCGACGTGACTATCAGGCAGTCAGCAATTGCGAGGCTGCCAGTTGCCGTCGGCTACCAGTGCATAATGCTTCGTCCCGTTGAGCAATTTGTTATACTAGTCCTACCTTACAAGGGATTAGTTCTGAAGACGCACCCTGCTTGGACAACACACTCTTTCCCAGCTTTAAAATTTACGGCAAGGCAAGCACCGCTAAACCAGGCAAAATCATGATGCCGGGCAACTCTGCAAAACACACAAACAGTAGACACTTTCAATTTTAGAAAGTGAAAAGCCTGGAGCCGTGAAAAGAATCAAGTCTTGTGCCGCTCTTTTTATGTTCTACATGTACTCGTACCGTAAAGTACCGTTGATCCGCCCCCCACGCCTTGTCGTTTCCAAGCTGGATTTTCGGCAGGGGGCGGGAATTAGATCAGGGCTGTCAAGTGCAGTACGATGTACAACAACGTAGAGGATCAGACTCGATGTGCTGGATTGTGCATACCGGTATTTTCATCCTGGATTGGCACATATTGTGTACAGCAGTGCATGCGTCGGTTCAACATCGCATTTCGTTGTATACGCCAAAGTCGCTTCACAGGTAGAAAATCGACAGGGGGCGGGAATTAGAGAGGGGGCGGATCAACGGTACTTTACGGTACATGTACTCGTGTACTCGTGATCATCGGACCTACGCCGCTGGGCCCCTCAGCTCGCTTGAACCGTTTCGCTGCGATTGTCCACGTTTCTCGTTCACAGGTCAAATATACTGATAGCCATAGTCAAATCGGATTATAAACCGGCACCCTTACTTGTTGATGCCTTCCATGTATAGTTGTACTTCGAAGTAGATATGGTGAAAACAATAGTGCCATGACATTCTGCATTGTGTGACGCGTGCAATTATTTCTTGCCACATTTGAGGCCAAATAACAAATGATTCAGCCAGATTTTACTAAATGCACCAGCATTGGTCATGGCTGCAAGGCCACCGCCTGGTACCCGCTTGACTTATCTCAACGGGTTTCAATATCCACAACGGTACATGTACACGATTGTGTATTTCGTCACGTATCTAATAATATTGACTGCGTATCAGGTCAATGTTATTGTATTGTAGGTCGGAGATAAACCAAAGAAAAGACCGCAAAGTGAAGCCGAGATCTTTTACAAGGCATTTATCTCATACTGATGGACAAAAATTGTATAAAAGGACGTCAATATTAGATTCATCACGACAAGGCAGTCGTAAAGCGTGGTGGTTAATTAAGCCTAAAATCAAAATTTTCACCAGTTGTAGTCTTCGGGGTGCTGATTTGAATGACCTTGGTCCGAGGAAGCTGAGACGCTCTCTTCCTCCTTTATTCCCAATCGAACTCGCCACTTCCACCAAAACTGAGTGACTACGCCCTAGTAGATGGAGATTTGAATGCAAAATGTCACTAAAAGCGCCATTTCGTCCTTATAAAAGCACGGATGGCCACGGTTGCCCAATCTGTTGTAGTCGTATGGACGCTGAGTCGACTGGTTTCGGTTCGAGAAGGCTGCAATGCAGTGTTCGGCTCTTATTCCCAAACGAACATGGTTGAATACGCGGTGACGTGCTCGTGCGTACACCAGTCACCTGGTCACAGTAGGGAGGTTTAGTCCCACGTAATCCGTGTGTACTTTACGTGTGTGTATCACGTGATAAATCAGTGACCCACGTACAGACGTTTTCTGATTCACGACATACCGTGTATGGAGGCTCACCCACGTTCCGCCAGAATGTGGGTGAAGATCAGAATGGAGCGCATTGTGCAAGCTGTGAGGGTGCTCAGCTGAAGAAGTTTCCGAAGCACGACATCAAAATATTCGATGAGCTTCTAAGCTTCGTCTTTGACCAAGTTTGGGCCGTTGGCTTCATGTTTTTGTTTGCTCCGTATGACTAAAAACAACATTGCGAACGTGGATCCATTGCATGAACTTTTCGTGTATCACCCACTTTCCCGTATCCGTTACGTGGGACTAAACCTCCCTAGTGTATGAAAGCTACAACTTACTTTTACACCAAGGTTCAACTCACAGGTTCAAAGGTTCAACTCGAGTGACAGGAACGCGACCAAACAGGCTGTAAGCTGTACCCTGCAGGCATATTTACCAGGTGACTGGTGTGCACATGAGCACGTGACCGCTTATGCAACCACGTTCAATTGGGAATAAGGCCCTCAGATAACACTGCGTTCAAAAGTCGCGTTTGCGTCTGCGTTTTCTTCGGTTTTTGACGTTCGCCTAGGAAATGCCATCACGTGACGGTATCGCGAGCGCTTTGGTTTCCAGACACACAGCCGCAGACGCAAACCTAGGGGGAGGGGGGTGGTCAAAACCGAATCGCGTAAACGCAGATCGGACTTTCTTTATCGCAGCACTTCCTGCAATGTTTTTGAGTGTTTTCAAGTGATTCTCAAGTGTGCTTTTCAAATCTTCATTTCCATCTAGTTACTGAGGCCGGCGAGGGTACTTCTACTACATGACATTGTGCTGATTGATTGATTTTGGATTCTCGAGGCATGGAGCTGATGCGAGCTCGTGGCTGAGGTTGCGCTGACTAGTTCAGTAGTTGGCGGCGACTAGCCTAGCTGGACGATCACGGTGCCTCAACAACGGAACCGCCACCCCAACATAGGCAACGCAACGGCTGCAGTCTTCCCATCGACTCCCATCCCCCCAGCACCACTGACAAAGGACATAGGAGCAGAAACAGAACACTTCTCGATCTCAGGAAAATAAATTCAACATCCACGGCCACCTGGAGATCGATTCCCCACATTTTTATATTTTCCCGCGCACACAGATTTTGACGCAAACGCTGAAAATCACAAGTATAGTATGATATCAAGTCTTGCGTTTTCTTATCTCAAATGCAAACGCAGACGCAAACGCGACTGAAACAAACGCAGTGTGATAACGGCTTAAGGGCCGAACGCTGCATCACAGCCTTCTCGGCGGACCGAAAGCAGTCGATTCAGCGCCCAAAAGACTACAACATATGGGCCAGTCGCGGTCATCTGTACTTTTATAAGAAAGAAAAGGCACTTTAGTGACATTTTGCATACAAATCCCCATCTAGTAGGGCGAAGTCACCCAGTCATTTCGGTGGAAGTGGCGATTTCGATTGGGAATAAAGGAAGAAAGGATCGCCTCAGCTTCCTCGGATCAAGACTATTCGACTCAGCACCCCGAAGACTACACCTGGTGAAAATTTGATTCTAGGCTTAACCAATATAGCCCTGAACTAAGTATGACTAGTGCAGAAGTATTTTTTTAACCTGCAATAATCATTGCAATAATCATTGGGAGTAATATTTAAAAAAAAGAGAGGGGTCAAAGGATTTTAGTTCTTACGATGTTGCCGATGCCGGTGGCTTCATCCAGTGAGCAAATGTCGACTGGACGTACTCTAGCGTTGAGCAAGATTCCTCATTCCGTGTACTAGTTACCACTACAACTACAATATGCACTGAGTGTTTTGTTTTGGAGAACAAGGACTTAGCTTGATGAAAACAAATCACACTCATCATTGCCAACACCCTAGTATCCACGTTCCAACGTTCCCGCATGTCCGCTACAAGTAACTGAACTATAATCTCAGTTTTTTTGCCGCCATATCACGTGACTTGTATCAAACTATGGGTACTACAGTATAGTACAATCATGATGTAGCACTTGACATAAGACGACTGATTGAAGAAGATTGGCCAACGTCCATTATTCCTGACTAGAATCTATAATGGCCTGAGTACAGCACAGAGGAAGGCCAGTGTCGAATTTTCGCTGCCCTTCTCGGCTACTATTTATCACCCGCGCATTCGGTTCTTGTCATGGACAGGCAGATACTGCGGGCTTTCGAGATGGAATGATTGACGAATGATATCCATTAAAATATAAATAGTTGGAGTGGGCGTCACTTCTACGAAAATCTGGAAATGATTGCGCTCGACTCACAGAAACATAATACCGCTACTGTACATGTGCGGTAGGTGTGATTTATGCACTATCGGTCCGTAATTTTTTTTAATTATCTCGCCATGTTGCCTCATACATGTATATGTGCTAGTATAATCCAGCATTGCCCGTGTTAGTGGATCAAACTAAAAACAGTCACGAAACGACGGATTCAGTGATCGACTTTATCACTACTCAGCTACATTAGCACAAGCAAAGTATCGTAGAAGTGCTCTAGCGATCCACCATGTTAATATTATTTTTTCCTTTGCCGGTCAGCGTGTTGAAACGACCGTTTGGCTTCCTAACTAAACTTGTCATTAGTGGCGCTAAGGCTTCGGTGCAACGCTCCATCGTAACAGTACAGGAGATCTACCCGGGTGAGTTACATGTATTTGATGATCGCTTAGTTTCAAATAGCGGAGAGCTGAGCCTCGACTTGAAATATCAATCCGCAAATCTCGCCAGCGGGACAGCGGCAATTCGCGCAATGGCTGTACGAGTGAACGTAAACAGTAACAGTTACCAACTGTTCTCGTGTGACATGGTATAATTATTAGTAATGGCCGCTCGCCACGCCAAGCAGCTGACGTCACTTACATGTAGCTAGCGCCACATGAGCGTGCTTGGTGAGTGCAAAATTAATAATAATAGTCTTGTCCGCCTGCATATGCGTACATAGTCATTGCACTGATTCTTGCGTGTTAAAGGGGAAGTATACCCTAAAACCAAAATTTCACCAGTTGTAGTCTTCGGGGTGCTGAGTCGAATGGTCTTGGTCCGAGGAAGCTGAGACGCTCCCTTCCTACTTGAATCCCAATCGAACTCGCGCACTTCCACCGAAACTGGGTGACTGCGCCCTACTAGATGGGGATTTGTATGCAAAATGTCACTAAAAGCGACATTTCGTTCTTATAAAAGCACGGATGACCGCGATTGGCCCATATGTTGTAGTCTTTTGGACGCTGAGTCGACTGGTTTTGGTTCGAAAAGGCTGCGATGCAGCGTTCCTCCTTTATTCCCAATCGAACATGGTTGAACAAGCGGTCACGTGCTCCTGCGTACACCAGTCACCTGGTCACCGTGCCTGCAGGGTACAACTTACTAGCCTGTTTGACCTTTTTTGGGTGCAGTCCTGTCACTCGAGTTGAACTCGAGTTGAACCTTGGTGTGAAAGTTGTCACCTGCTGGCACGGTGACCAGGTGATTTGGGCACCCAGGAGCACGTGACCGCTTGTTCAACCATGTTCGATTGGGAATAAAGGAGGAACGCTGCATCGCAGCCTTTTCGGACCAAAACCAGTCGACTCAGCGTCCAAAAGACTACAACATATGGGCCAATCGCGGTCATCCGTGCTTTTATAAGAACGAAATGGCGCTTTTAGTGACATTTTGCGTACAAATCCCCATCTAGTAGGGCGCAGTCACCCAGTTTCGGTGGAAGTGCGCGAGTTCGATTGGGATTCAAGTAGGAAGGGAGCGTCGTAGCTTCCTCGGACCAAGACCATTCGACTCAGCACCCAGAAGACTACAACTGGTGAAAATTTGGTTTTAGGGTATACTTCCCCTTTAATCTACTCTAGCCCTAGACTAATACCGATAAGGCGATAGTTAATACAGTAATGCCATGAATACTAGTATTAGCTATGTGTACATGGTGTAGATGGATAGACCAATGAAGTGTGTATGATATTGTCATTGATACTAATTTGATAGCCTTTAGTAGCCTTACTTACTTACAAAAATTAATACAAGTAGGTTCCTAAGACTGGAGTTATTATTTTCTCCTTGTCATGCATAGGACCAGATGCCTAGGCTTGGGTATGATACATTAAATTTTATGTCTGAGTTCAAGTACATGGCGTACTTGAAACAGTGCATGATCTTACCTGATCACAGACAGGAAAGCTTAGAGTAACCATGGTAACCACTAGCAACAGATACATAATATACATGTATCTGATTTGAAAGGTGATTGTCTGCACAAGCAGATCAATGTGAAGGCAGATCATAGCATAAAGAAGTGGATCTGAAGACACTATGTGGGGTTTCACCTCTTCTTGGGGCGAACAAGTAACTATGGCAACGAAGCGGTGCGGCGCATTTGGCCGTAAGTACTGATAGTTGAGTGTTGTGTGCTGGAAGAATACTGAATGGTATTGATGGAGAACAAAAACTGCAGTACAAGTGACATCATGGCAAGAAGGGTGAGATTGTAAATGCTTCCACTGAACATAGAAAGTAGGTAAAGAGATGCTGGTTCATTTCCTAGAGCAATGTCATGTCTAGTACAGTGTGTTGACTACACACACCGCTGGCTATGTGGCACAGATCCACCTTGAGATAGTTGATTGCTAAATTGTCTTGTTCTGGGTCTGCTATGCTCCAGACCCTGTTTTGGTATTGCAGCAATTTTTCGAAAAGGGGTTACAGCTCGTCTGTACCCCATCTACAAAAATCAAAAGAAAAGCCTTTCTCTCTCTCTCTCTCTTTCTTACACCCTCTTTTGTGTCAAAGTAGTGTATCACACATCCCAGTTGACTATTGTACTGTCCCGCCAGGATACCGCGTTAATAGACACCCTTACACGGGCCTTAGCAAACAAAGTTATGTTGAAACAGTATTACCGTAAGGGGGAAAATACCGTGATTTGGGCTCGACCTTTAGGAAGATGCACGCTATTTTTAGTACGCTGTTGCCACGAGAATAGCTTTTACTTTGTGCGGTACAACCATTTATGTCACCATATACGCGATACAAGGTGAAATGCGTACGGACTATGCAATATTTGGCCAAAAAGTGTACCGTTGGTCACAACGATAAATCAGCCCCCATAACGTTTTTACGCTGCAGCTTCAACGCTATTTGGGTGATAAAGGCACGAGTACCGTACAAAATAGCGTTACTGTTGGCTAAGGGTGTCTATTGGCTATCATCCGCGTTTTCCATGGGAATGTACCAAAAAAAAGTACAGTCATCATGTTGAAAATGTACTACAATGGGCACTTTCGATTACACGTTTACACAATTCTGGAACTGGTTTTATTAATTCTGGAATGAGCGGATTCCGGCCTTGTAAACGAACGACTGGAATTCACAACGCATTTTATTCATGTCATGTCACAAACAAAATTGATGAATCGTAAAAAGAGATCACGTACACCCTCGCGCGGACGTGGCCCCAACATCGCGCACACGTACACGCCGGCCAGGGAGGCTCTTCGCGTGCTTGAGTCATGACCAGACCGGTAACACACCGACTGTGCAATTCTGGCGCCAGAATTAGACAAATTCCGCCCTCTCTTCAGAATTGACGGATTTGACGGAATTGGATAAATCAATTCTAACGACGGAATTTGTCACTTTTTGTGTAATCGAACTGTGCATCAACAATAACCAATTCTAGAATTGACCGAAATGCGTGTTATCGAAAGCACCCAATGTCGTACACGCCCATGAGTTTGTACGGCAAAGTTATACACGTGCATGAAACGGTATGCTAAAATTTGTACCGACAGACAACTCTTGCAGAATGACCGCATATAAACGCATATTTTGCAGTATAATCCAGCATATTTGCCGCGTAATGGCCAGTTTTTGCCCGCTTAATTTTTGGATTTTGTCTGCGTTGTTCTGTGGGAACAGATTGTATCCCAGTAACATAATTTGTCATGTCCCCAGTAAGGGCACGTTCAGACTACCAATACCTTTGGCTTTGCCAACGGAAGTATTGTACTGCTACGGCGAGAATTTCATTCTGGCAGAAAAAAAGGTGATCAGGCTGGGAGTAGGGGAAAATCCCTTCTGGCGCGGTGAGAGCTGCACAAGTAACATTAGATTACCCGCAGTGCGAATGTCTTTCACGGTTTATCGCCAAACAAAAATCGGTAGTCTGAACGCGCCCTTATTAGGCGATTCACACGACAGATACTTGCACGTTTTACAGCTACAGTGTGTAGTGATTCACGAGAAAATTGACTGAATGTGTGTATTCACACGGCTGCACTCCACGACAAGGCACGTTTACATTGTTGAATGATTCACCCACCAGTTGCCATGGGTATTTCAAATTTTCAAAACACGCATACAATAAATATCATGGTGAAAAGAGCCGTGTAAAAATCAAGTCTTTTTTTCGCGCTTTTTAGTATTTTTTGCTGTTTTTTCGGATTTACCCGTGGCAACGTTCAAGCCACGCGAAACACACCGTTAACCAAGTGCATAATAAAATGGAAAACGCGATTTCGGTTCATGGTGCATGCTCTGAACTAGGGAGGGCCTGCTTGCGCATATTTTCGCATATTTTGGTCCTTTCGACACAGGGTCGCATAAAGTAGCAAGACTAGCATATTGTACCAAATGATCCAAATCGGTCCAAATGTAACCTATTTTGCTACAAGGAGCAAAGAATTCGCATAATTATAGGGCAGATCGCGGAAATGGACAAGGAACGTGATTTCTCCACGACTGCGAAACATGCCTTGTTTGCTTTGCAGACACGTTGGCTGCATGTGCCCAGAGCATGGACTACGAACCGAAACCGCGTTTTCCATCCAGTCTATTCTGCACATGGTTTACTGTGTGTGCATACCTGGTAGGGTCCGGCGGATTCTGCTCCAAAAGGTGGCAGATTCTGCTCGAAAAGCAGTGACATTGGCAGAACCATACAAACCTTATGGCGGGCAATTCCTCGAACTCTGCTCCATTTCTTTATCCACATACCAGACATGCATGAAACTTACCAGAAAAAGTACTGACTTCTGCTAATTTTTCTGCCGGCAGAATCCGCCGGACCCAAATACCTGGTGTTTTGCGCGGCTTGAACAGTGCCATGGGGATAAATCCGGAAAATGCGAAACTTGAATATTTCAAAAAGTCCTATGGAGCATCCAATATAAGAGTTTTCCTACCGTAATTTGTAGAGAGATTTGCGTATGAAAGTTGTCCTCGCTCCCCGGCGCACACTGCATACGGAATTTCCTGCGTAATTTTGTAAAGAGAAACCTCCCTAATGACTCACTATGGTGAAAATTCCACAACGGGTGGTCATGTCATGACACGGGCACAGTTTCCGACTGATACACACGGTCACGTTTTGGAGAAATTTGAATATTCAAACTCACGTACATGGTGATTGTACAACTTCACTCTACGTGATTTCTCCACGACTGCGAAACATGCCTTGGGTGCTTTGGAGACACTTTGGTTGCATGCGACCAGAGTAGGGAGGGCCCAAATATAAGGGCTCAAACGGTCACGGTTTTACCCCTGACGGTTAACTGCTAAGCTAACGGTCGGTTAAAATTAAGTAAATTATCGTATCCGTTCCCGAAGGGAACTCACGGTCGGTTAACCGGTTATAACCTATACGCCACGGCAATCCTGCGGACTCTTTTTTAACCGTATATTTGACTATACTCATTCAAAAAATGTACCCTATTCAGTACAACGCACACTTGTACATTCTCTTGCATGCTCATTCATACATACTCTCACACCAAGAGACCAGATATGACCGAGTTGACAGCCCAGGAATTGCGTACGCTTGCGACAGCCCGCGAAAGTGCACACTTTGCAACGACCTGATACTTGAAAAATTGACTGAAAAGTTACTGCGTAACCGTTATCTTTATCGGCTAACCGTTAATTCTTCGTAACCGGTCTGCAACCGGTTAATCGGACTAATCGTTTGAGCCCTACCAAATATGCTCAAAATTTTCGCATATTATGCTTTTCGCATATTGGCCACTTGCTTCAAAATATGCTTCGAAATCACACAAAAGCAGAAAATATGCTGGAAATATGCTCGAAATATGAACTGTTATCGCCTTCTTAGTATTTGACCCCACTAATTTCCCTGATACCTAAGCGGTCAAATATATCGCGTATTTGACTGCTTAGTCAAATACACGATATATTTGACTACTTATATTTTACTCCTTAGAATTTCTTGGACTTAGAAATTTTCTCTCCAACTTAGAAAAAGAAATTTTTGAAGAAAGCAGAAATACACAAGATGGGATTTGAACCCACAACCTTGTGAATCTCAGTCACTCTTCCTTACCACCCAGCCACTGTGCTACCGATGCTGAACCTAGTTTAAACAATGATCTTGACTCTCAATGCAGTACAATGCGGTATAGGCTATAGTATAATACTAGAATTACAAGGATATGTCGTATATGAAGAGAAACTATTGCGTGGAGAACACGATAAATAGATTATAGACCTCATAGTTGGTCTATACAGGATATATAGACCTCGTAAAAGACCTCGGGGGACCTCGGTCTTTTACTCGGTCTATATATCCTGTATAGACCTCCTAACCGGTCTATAATCTATACATATCAGTGATAATTATGCGAATTCTTTGCTCCTTGTAGCAAAATATGCTACATTTGGTACAATATATGAATTTTTGCGAGCGCGCAAAAATAAGTTAACACAGAAGGCGCATGCGCCGCGCCGAACACTTCACAGTTTGCTTCCTGCTCAGATTTGCATGGCTGACTGGTGACTCTCTTCAAACAGGGTCACTCACCTTGCCGCCAACATAAAGATGCGGCCAGGGTCACTCACCCTGCTGCCACTAAAAATAATACTCACAGCGAGCCTAGCAAACAGCGATAGACAAACCACTCCTATCCCCACAACGCAATGCTCTCAATGCTGTGTAGTGTGCATGCGGATGGATGCGTTAAAGGGGAAGTTAAGGCAAAAATTAAAATTTCACCAGTTGTAGTCTTCGGGGTGCTGAGTCGAATGGTCTTGGTCCGAGAAAGCTGCGACGCTCCCTTCCTACATGAATCCCAATCGAACTCGTGCACTTCCACCGAAACTGGGTGACTGCGCCCTACTAGATGGGGATTTGTATACAAAATGTCACTAAAAGCGCCATTTCGTTCTTATAAAAGCACGGATGACCGCGATTGGCCCATATGTTGTAGTCTTTTGGACGCTGAGTCGACTGGTTTTGATCCGAAAAGTCTGCGATGCAGCGTTCCTCCTTTATTCCCAAATGATACAAACGGGCTCCCTGTTGTTACTTCCAGCAGCTTAACTCTCCCTGCGACAGCGGCTATCAGCCTTTCTCTCCATCGTCAACAATTATCACAGATTCAACATTCTACATTTATCAGCACTGCACTGGGTGAATATGTCTCGAGACGAATTTAGCGGATCAACAACGCTTCGCTGGAGATAAATTCTCCTCTGGAGGACCTTCAGGGTACCTGGAAGGGTATAGAAGACGGGATCGCTCACGACGTTGAGAGAACATAGAAAACAACCTCCTCTTCGATTGAAAATTGGCCAAAAAGTATGTGAAATGTATGTGCACAGATGCATTTCCACTGGCAAGCTAATCCCTCATTACGTCATCAGCGCTCGCTCGGCGAAATTCAAAAGTCGTCTTCCTGCTCGACTCGATCGCTTCTGGAGACTCGTTCTTGTTCGAGGGGTCTTCTCTTTCACCTACCTTCGTCTTGGCATCGAAAACTCGGCGTCGAAAATGAAGCCGGAGTGCCCCTTTAAGCTAGATTTGCTACTTTATGCGACCTTGAGTCGCGGACACTCTCTTCTCGGGTCAAATTTTCGCCCCGTGTTTGGATGCGGTCACAGAAAAAGGTACAGGTATTCGACGTGACTATCAGGCAGTCAGCAATTGCGAGGCTGCCAGTTGCCGTCGGCTACCAGTGCATAATGCTTCGTCCCGTTGAGCAATTTGTTATACTAGTCCTACCTTACAAGGGATTAGTTCTGAAGACGCACCCTGCTTGGACAACACACTCTTTCCCAGCTTTAAAATTTACGGCAAGGCCAGCACCGCTTAAGGGCCGAACGCTGCATCACAGCCTTCTCGGCGGACCGAAAGCAGTCGATTCAGTGCCCAAAAGACTACAACATATGGGCCAATCGCGGTCATCTGTACTTTTATAAGAAAGAAATGGCACTTTTAGTGACATTTTGCATACAAATCCCCATCTAGTAGGGCGAAGTCACCCAGTCAGTTCGGTGGAAGTGGCGAATTTGATTGGGAATAAAGGAAGAAAGGATCGCCTCAGCTTCCTCGGATCAAGACCATTCGACTCAGCACCCCGAAGACTATACCTGGTGAAAATTTGATTCTAGGCTTAACCAATATAGCCCTGAACTAAGTATGACTAGTGGAGAAGTATTTTTTAACCTGCAATAATCATTGGGAGTAATATTTAAAAAAAGAGAGGGGTCAAAGGATTTTAGTTCTTACGATGTTGCATGCTGGTGGCTTCATCCAGTGAGCAAATGTCGACTGGACGTACTCTAGCGTTGAGCAAGATTCCTCATTCCATGTACTAGTTACCACTACAACTACAATATGCACTGAGTGTTTTGTTTTGCAGAACAAGGACTTAGCTTGATGAAAACAAATCACACTCATCATTGCCAATACCCTAGTATCCACGTTCCAACGTTCCCGCATGTCCGCTACAAGTAACTGAACTATAATCTCAGTTTTTTTGCCGCCATATCACGTGGCTTGTAGCAAACTATGGGTACTACAGTATACAGTGGTCCCTCTATAAATCCGGCACCATTTGTGCCACGAAAATCTGCTGGATTAGGGAGGGTGCTGGATTAACAAATCTGATTTACTGCTGCAATGTGCATGAAGAGGACATTTTGGCTACTGAAAATTGTGCTGGTTTATCGAGGGTGCTGGATTATAAAGTGCCGGATTAGAGAGGGACGACTGCAGTACAATCATGATGTAGCACTTGACATAAGACGACTGATTGAAGAAGATTGGCCAACGTCCATTATTCCTGACTAGAATCTACACTGACTTGAGCACTGCACAGAGGAAGGCCAGTGTCGAATTTTCGCTGCCCTTCTCGGCTACTATTTATTACCCGCGCATTCGGTTCTTGTCATGGACAGGCAGATACTGCGGGCTTTCGAGATGGAATGATTGACGAATGATATCCATTAAAATATAAATAGTTGGAGTGGGCGTCACTTCTACGAAAATCTGGCTCGACTCACAGAAACATAATACCGCTACTGTACATCATGGTACATGTACCATGTGTACGGTAGGTGTGATTTATGCACTATCGGTCCGTAATTTTTTTTAAATTATCTCGCCATGTTGCCTCATACATGTACAGGTGCTAGTATTTTTGTAGATCCAGCATTGCCCGTGGACCAAACTAAAAACAGTCACGAAACGACGGATTCAGTGATCGACTTTATCACTACTCAGCTACATTAGCACCAGCAAAGTATCGTAGAAGTGCTGTAGCGATCCACCATGTTACCAGCGAAGAGCAATACCAGTAATATTATTTTTTCCTTTGCCGGTCAGCGTGTTGAAACGACCGTTTGGCTTCCTAACTAAACCTTTCAATAGTGGCGCAAAGGCTTCGGTGCAACGCTCCATCGTTACAGGAGATCTACCCGGATGAGTTACATGTATGATGTATTTGATGATCGCTGAGTTTCAAATAGCGGAGAGCTGAGCTTCGACTTGAAATACCAATCCGCAAATCTCGCCAGCGGGACAGCGGCAATTCGCGCAATGGCTGTACGAGTGAACGTAAACAGTAACAGTTACCAACTGTTCTCGTGTGACATGGTATAATTATTAGTAATGGCCGCTCGCCACGCCAAGCAGCTGACGTCACTTACATGTAGCTAGCGCCACATGAGCGTGCTTGGTGAGTGCAATTATTTAATACTATAATAGTCTTGTCCGCCTGCATATGCGCACATAGTCATTGCACTGATTCTTGCGTGTTAATCTACTCTAGCCCTAGACTAATACCCATAGTAAATAGTAGTAATGCCATGAATACTAGTATTAGCTATGTGTACATGGTGTAGATGGATAGACCAATGAAGTGTGTATGATATTGTCATTGATACTAATTTGATAGCCCTTACTTACTTACAAAATACAAGTAGGTTTCTAAGACTGGAGTTATTTCTCCTTGTCATGCATAGGACCAGATGCCTAGGCTTGGGTAAGATACATTTATGTCTGAGTTCAAGTACAAGGCGTACTTGAAACAGTGCATGATCTTACCTGATCACAGACAGGAAAGCTTAGAGTAACCATGGTAACCACTAGCAACAGATACATGTACATGTATCTGATTTGAAAGGTGATTGTCTGCACAAGCAGATCAATGCGAAGGCAGATCATAGCATAAAGAAGTGGATCTGAAGACACTGTGTGGGGTTACACCTCTTCTTCGGGCGAACAAGTAACTATGGCAACGAAGCGGTGCGGCGCATTTGGCCGTAAGTACTAATAGTTGAGTGTCGTGTGCTATAAGAATACTGAATGGTACTGATGGAGAACAAAAAATGCAGTACAAGTGACATCATGGCAAGAAGGGCAAGATTGTAAATGCTTCCACTGAACATAGAAAGTAGGTAAAGAGATGGTGGTTCATTTCCTAGAGCAATGTCATGTCTAGTACAGTGTGTTGACTACACACCCCGCTGGCTATGTGGCACCGATCCACCTTGAGATAGTTGATTGCTAAATTGTCTTGTTCTGGGTCTGCTATGCTCCAGACCCTATTATGGGATTTGCGGCAATTTTTCGAAAAGGGTTTCAGCTGGTCTGTACCCCATCTACAAAAATCAAAAGAAAAGCCTTTCTCTCTCTCTCTCTTTCTCACTCCCTCTTTTGTGCCAAAGTAGTGTATCACACATCCCAGTTTACTATTGTACTGTCCCGCCGGGATACCGCATTAATAGACACCCTTACACGGGCCTTAGCAAAAAACGTTATGTTGAAACGGTATTTCCGCAAGGGGGAAAATACCGTGATTTGGGCTCGACCTTTAGGAAGATGCATGCACGCTATTTTAATTACGCTGTTGCCACGAGAATAGCTTTTACTTTGCGCGGTACAACCATTTATGTCACCATATACGCGATACAAGGTGAAATGCGTACGGACTATGCAATATTTGGCCAAAAAATGTACCGTTGGTCACAACGATAAATCAGCCCCCATAACGTTTTTACGCTGCAGTTTCAACGCTATTTGGGTGATAAAGGTACGCGTACCGTACAAAATAGCGTTACCGTTGTTTGCTAAGGGTGTCTATTGGCTTTCATCCGCGTTATCCATGGGAATGTACCAAAAAAACAGTACAGGCATGATGTTGAAAATGTACTACAATGGGCACTTTCGATTACACGTTTACACAATTCGGGAACTGGTTTTATTAATTCTGGAATGAGCGGATTCCGGCCTTGTAAACGAACGACTGGAATTCACAACGCATTTTATTCATTTCATGTCGCAAACAAAATTGATGAAACGTAAAAAGAGATCACGTACACCCTCGCGCGGACGTGGCCCCAACATCGCGCACACGTACACGCCGGCCAGGGAGGCTCTTCGCGTGCTTGAGTCATGACCAGACCGGTAACACACCGACTGTGCAATTCTGGCGCCAGAATTAGACAAATTCCGCCCTCTCTTCAGAATTGACGGATTTGACGGAGTTGGATAAAATCAATTCTAACGACGGAATTTGTCACTTTTTGTGTAATCGAACTGTGCATCAACAATAACTAATTCTAGAATTGACCGAAATGCGTGTTATCGAAAGCGCCCAATGTCGTACACGCCCATGAGTTTGTACGGCAAAGTTATACACGTGCATGAAACTGTATGCTAAAATTTGTACCAACGACAGACAACTCTTGCAGAATGACCGCATAACGCATATTTTGCCGTATAATCCAGCATATTTGCCGCGTAATGGCCAATTTTCGCCCGCATAATTTTTGGATTTTGTCTGCGTTGTTCTGTTGGAACAGATCGTATCCCAGTAACATAATTTGTCATATCCCCAGTAAGGGCACGTTCAGACTACCAATACCTTTGGCTTTGCCAATGGAAGTATTTTACTGCTGCGGCGGGAATAGCATTCTGGCAGGAAAAGGTGGTCAGGCTGGGAGTAGGGGAAATCCCTTCTGGCGCGGTGAGAGCTGCACAAGTAACATTAGATTACCCGCAGTGCGAATGTCTTTCACGGTTTATCGCCAAACAAAAATCGGTAGTCTGAACGCGCCCTTATTAGGCGTTTCACACGACAGATACTTGCACGTTTTACAGCTACAGTGTGTAGTGGTTCACGAGAAAATTGACTGAATGTGTGGATTCACACGGCTGCACTCCACGACAAGGCACGTTTACATTGTTGAATGATTCACCCACCAGTTGCCATGGGTATTTCAAATTTTCAAAACACGCATACAATAATTATCATGGTGAAAAGAGCCGTGTAAAAATCAAGTCTTTTTTCGCGGTTTTTAGTATTTTTTGCTGTTTTTCTCGGATTTACCCGTGGTAACGTTCAAGCCACGCGAAACACACCGTAAACCAAGTGCATAATAAAATGAAAAACGCGATTTCGGTTCGTGGTGCATGCTCTGAACTAGGGAGGGCCTGCTTGCGCATATTTTCGCATATTTTGGTCCTTTCGACACAGGGTCGCATAAAGTAGCAAGACTAGCATATTGTACCAAATGATCCAAATCGGTCCAAATGTAACCTATTTTGCTACAAGGAGCAAAGAATTCGCATAATTATAGGGCAGATCGCGGAAATGGACAAGGAACGTGATTTCTCCACGACTGCGAAACATGCCTTGTTTGCTTTGCAGACACGTTGGCTGCATGTGCCCAGAGCATGGACTACGAACCGAAACCGCGTTTTCCATCCAGTCTATTTTGCACATGGTTTACTGTGTGTGCATACCTGGTAGGGTCCGGCGGATTCTGCTCCAAAAGGTGGCAGATTCTGCGGCTCGAAAAGCAGTGACATTGGCAGAACCATACAAACCTTATGGCGGGCAATTCCTCGAACTCTGCTCCATTTCTTTATCCACATACCAGACATGCATGAAACTGTCCAGAAAAAGTACTGACTTCTGCTAATTTTTCTGCCGGCAGAATCCGCCGGACCCTAATACCTGGTGTTTTGCGCGGCTTGAACAGTGCCATGGATAAATCCGGAAAATGCGAAACTTGAATATTTCAAAAAGTCCTATGGAGGATCCAATATAAGAGTTTTCCTACCGAAATTCGTAGAGAGATTTGCGTATGAAAGTTGCGCTCGCTCCCCGGCGCACACTGCATACGGATTTTCATGCGTAATTCTGTAAAGAGAAACCTCCCTAATGACACACTATGGTGAAAATTCCACAACGGGTGGTCATGTCATGACACGGGCACAGTTCCCGACCCATACACACGGTCACGTTTTTTGGAGAAATTTGAATTTTCAAACTCACGTACATGGTGATTGTACAACTTCACTCTACGTGATTTCTCCACGACTGCGAAACATGCCTTGGGTGCTTTGGAGACACTTTGGTTGTATGCGACCAGAGTAGGGAGGGCCCAAATATTAGGGCTCAAATGGTCATGGTTTTACCCCTGACGGTTAACTGCTAAGCTAACGGTCGGTTAACCGGTTATAACCTATAAGCCACGGCAATCCTGCGGACTCTTTTTTAACCGTATATTTGACTATACTCATTCAAAAAATGTACCCTATTCAGTACAACGCACACTTGTACATTCTCTTGCATGCTCATTCATACATACTCTCACACCAAGAGACCAGATATGACCGAGTTGACAGCCCAGAAATTGCGTACGCGTGCGACAGCCCGCGAAAGTGCACACTTTGCAACGACCTGATACTTGAAAAATTGACTGAAAAGTTACTGCGTAACCGTTATCTTTATCGGTTAACCGTTAATTCTTCGTAACCGGTCTGCAACCGGTTAATCGGGCTAATCGTTTGAGCCCTACCAAATATGCTCAAAATTTTCGCATATTATGCTTTTCGCATATTGGCCACTTGCTTCAAAATGTGCTTCGGAATCACACAAAAGCAGAGAATATGCTGGAAATATGCTCGAAACATGAACTGATATCAGTGATAATTATGCGAATTCTTTGCTCCTTGTAGCAAAATATGCTACATTTGGTACAATATATGAATTTTTGCGAGCGCGCAAAAATAAGTTAACACAGAAGGTGCATGCGCCGCGCCGAACACTTCACAGTTTGCTTCCTGCTCAGATTTGCATGGCTGACTGGTGACTCTCTTCAAACAGGGTCACTCACCTTGCCGCCAACATAAAGATGCGGCCAGGGTCACTCACCCTGCTGCCACTAAAAATAATACTCACAGCGAGCATAGCAAACAGCGATAGACAAACCACTCCTATCCCCACAACGCAATGCTCTCAATGCTGTGTAGTGTGCATGCGGATGGATGCGTTAAAGGGGAAGTTAAGGCAAAAATTAAAATTTCACCAGTTGTAGTCTTCGGGGTGCTGAGTCGAATGGTCTTGGTCCGAGAAAGCTGCGACGCTCCCTTCCTACATGAATCCCAATCGAACTCGTGCACTTCCACCGAAACTGGGTGACTGCGCCCTACTAGATGGGGATTTGTATACAAAATGTCACTAAAAGCGCCATTTCGTTCTTATAAAAGCACGGATGACCGGGATTGGCCCATATGTTGTAGTCTTTTGGACGCTGAGTCGACTGGTTTTGGTCCGAAAAGGCTGCGATGCAGCGTTCCTCCTTTATTCCCAAATGAACATGGTTGAACAAGTGGTCACGTGCTCCTGCGTACACCAGTCACCTGGTCACTGTGCCTGCAGGGTCCCAGCTTTAAAATTTACGGCAAGGCAAGCACCGCTTAAGGGCCGAACGCTGCATCACAGCCTTCTCGGCGGACCGAAAGGAGTCGATTCAGCGCCCAAAAGACTACAACATATGGGCCAATCGCGGTCATCTGTACTTTTATAAGAAAGAAATGGCACTTTTAGTGACATTTTGCATACAAATCCCCATCTAGTAGGGCAAAGTCACCCAGTCAGTTCGGTGGAAGTGGCGATTTCGATTGAGAATAAAGGAAGAAAGGATCGCCTCAGCTTCCTCGGATCAAGACTATTCGACTCAGCACCCCGAAGACTACACCTGGTGAAAATTTGATTCTAGACTTAACCAATATAGCCCTGAACTAAGTATGAGAAGTGCAGAAGTATTTTTTTAACCTGCTTAAGAATAGCAATAATCATTGGGAGTAATATTTAAAAAAAGAGAGGGGTAAAAGGATTTTAGTTCTTAGGGGCCGTCCGTAATTATCGAACGTTTTTCACCAAACGAATTATTTTAGTTTAGACCCAACCCCTCCCTCCCTCCCCTCAGAACGTAAAAAAAGTTTGACATATCCATGCATAATACAACAAAAGTTGCAAGTGTGTAACTGCTCCTATGGGCGTGCACATGTATCAATGTTTTCTGAAACGAAATTGGTCAACCCCCTCCCACCCCATAACGAAATTATTCGTTTTGTGTTTCCTAGGCTGCGCTCGAGCCCCTGCGTTCTTCGGCGCCCGATCTTACTGTAATACAACAAAAGTTGCAAGTGTGTAACTGCTCCTATGGGCATGCACATGTATCAAATACTATCAATGTTTTCTGAAACGAAATTGGTCAACCCCCTCCCACCCCATAACGAAATTATTCGTTTTGTGAAAAAAGTTCGATAATTATGGACGACCCCTTACGATGTTGCATGCCGGTGGCTTCATCCAGTGAGCAAATGTCGACTCGACGTACTCTAGCGTTGAGCAAGATTCCTCATTCCATGTACTAGTTACCACTACAACTACAATATGCACTGAGTGTTTTGTTTTGCAGAACAAGGACTTAGCTTGATGAAAACAAATCACACTCATCATTGCCAATACCCTAGTATCCACGTTCCAACGTTCCCGCATGTCCGCTACAAGTAACTGAACTATAATCTCAGTTTTTTTGCCGCCATATCACGTGACCTGTAGCAAACTATGTGTAGTATTACAATCATGATGTAGCACTTGACATAAGACGACTGATTGAAGAAGATTGGCCAACGTCCATCATTCCTGACTAGAATCTACACTGACCTGAGTACTGCACAGAGGAAGGCCAGTGTCGAATTTTCGCTGCCCTTCTCGGCTAATATTACCCGCGCATTCGGTTCTTGTCATGGACAGGCAAATACTGCGGGCTTTCGAGATGGAATGGTTGAAGAATGACATCCATTATTCTAATAGTTGGAGTGGGCGTCACTTCTACGAAAATCTGGAAATGATAGCGCTCGACTCACAGAAACATAATACCGCTACTGTACATGTACGGTAGGTGTGATGTATGCACTATCGGTCCGTAATTTTTTTTAAATTATCTCGCCATGTTGCCTCATACAGTTGAACATCGATTATCCGCACATCGACTATCTGACCATTCGATTATCCGTAACAGTTTTTTTGGGCGCACGTGCCGTAGAGTACGCACTGTGCATGTAGTGAGCCATTCAAAAAATACGAAAATTTTGAAAAGTAAAAAGGTCGTGCGGCTAGTAAAGTCAGTATCGCCTATAGCGTTGGTGTTTGATTTTGAGCATTTTATCACTATAAGCGATATTATTACTATGACCGATACTGCATGCAATGTATGCGAGTGGGGTGTCAAACGACTCAGCGCGCCGTGCACATACGCACTACATACATGTACATGTACAATGTCATGTAGCTGGCTGTAGCTCCTGACACACAAAATCAGGATTTCCTCATGATGGAGGCATATTTTGGCAACTTGTACAAGCAAAATTCACCAAACAACACTCACTGGACAAGTTCTTCACGAAGAAGTAACACCCTGTTCTCCTCTGACATCGCTTGATTTTACATCAATCACTATAACCGATGGAAAAATAATGTAATAAAGGTCTTTTGAAATATGAATTTGATCACTATAGGCGATATATTACTATAGACGATTATTACTATACGCGATAACTGTGTATACTTAGTTATGGCAAATGAAAATGAATTTGGGAAATTGATCACTATATCCGGTATATTACTATAGCCGCCAACCTTATAGGCGATACGGACTGTAATAACCACTGAAAGTGTGTGAGTGACAGTTTTTTCTTATCCGGAACATTTGCCTTATCTGAACACCGCCTGACAGTTGTCTGCCCAGAGGTGGTCGGATAATCGATGTTCAACTGTACATGTATATGTGCTAGTATGTTTGTAGATCCAGCATTGCCCGTGTTAGTGGACCAAACTAAAAACAGTCACGAAACGACGGATTCAGTGATCGACTTTATCACTACTCAGCTACATTAGCACAAGCAAAGTATCGTAGAAGTGCTGTAGCGATCCACCATGTTACCAGCGAAGAGCAATACCAGTAATATTATTTTTTCCTTTGCCGGTCAGCGTGTTGAAACGACCGTTTCAGTGGCGTGTCCAGGATTTGGCTGAGGGGGGGGGGGGGGGGGTTGCGGCCGGGATCAAGGCGGGATGGGGGGGGGGGGGGTACATGACATCATGCTACTGTCCCAGGTCAGCCATTTTGAAAACCGATGTCAAGAAGCTCCTCCTTTAGCCCCCTTCTTCAACAGTTATTCACCCGAACGGCCCCAGAGACTGTTCCGGAGGATCAGCGCACCACACGGGGACAAGTGTCGAACTTGCTTCAAGTTAGGCTTTCTTCGTGGGCCTTCGGGACGATCGACCATGATGTTTCGGGGAAGCATTCTCTGGAACGCTCTCCCCTCTGATTTTAGAGTGATACGTGACCCTGGTCCCTTCCAAAAAGCTCTTTCTGCCATTGATATACTTACTTTGTGAATCTCCTCGTTAAACTTTTATTATCTGCCATAAATTCCAACCTTCTCATCTATCAATCATTTGTGCATGCATGTCTATAAAATCAACCACGTGTTCCTGACTCCATGAAATTGTCTTTCTATTCTTTGACTCCCGATTATTATTGTCTTTCTATTTCTGACTCCACGAAATTGTCTTCATCTAAATTTTTCCTTTTCTTCTTCTGCCAAGTTTTGGTCCTTTCTGTCTTATATTATTATTATTATCATTTCTTGTTTTCCCTTGCATATCATCCCTTCATCATTCTGTGAGAACCTGTCCTATGGGTAGGTGAGAAGGCATCTCTGCCTGTTCATTTGGTGAAGTAAAATAAACAACAACAACAAGCCGTACATCTCACACACCACGAGCAGTATTTCTGTACACGCAGCAACAATGTACATTTTAAACTTCAAATTTGCCGTTATGTGAGCGAATCAACTGCAATTATTTATGCGAGTCCAACAATTTCTCACCGCTCTCAAAGCATCCTTTACATAGGCAGCGGTACTTGTGACTGTGCGCTGTTCTTCATGTTCTGGCTGCTCGCTGACAACAGGTTCTTCCACGTCTGGCGGAGTGTGACTGTCAGTCCGCTCCGAAAGTTCAACTGGAATAACAGCGACTTCATCACTCCCACTGTTTCCTGTTGGAGCGGCAGCAGGAGTTGCGCCGCGACAGGAACGCTTTACAAAAATTCCAGGCTCTGCTGGCTAGAGCTTGGCCTTTTGGGATGTCCCTGAGACATCGAAGAAAAGCCTTCGAGTCAACCAAAACACGATTCGAACGCGTAACGAGGATGATCGCCTGAGCCCTCGGCATTCGAATCGTGTTTTGGTTGACTCGATCGAGGACTTTTCTTCGATGTTTGTACCGTTGAAGACGCGTCGAGCGCGTCCCAGTGCAGTAGGGATCACACTGTACAACAGTACACAGACAGTCAGGTCACCGTGTTTCTGTAGCCGTGCATGCTCACTAGTGTACGTAGACTCTACTCTGTAGACTGTACTGCCTACTGCCACTGGGTCATGTACTAGTCTGTAGTAGTGTGTACAATCACCTCGAGCACCGACGGGGGTCCGTAGACGTATAGAATCAAGCATGGAAGGAAGGGCTTGGTGGAAAATTCATGCCCGCGTGTGTACGCTCGAGGGCTTGCCCGAGAGCGTACACACAAGGGCATGGAGTGCCCGAGTGCGTATGCCCGAGGGCTTGCCCGAGGGCTACGCACGAGGGTACGCATTTTCCATCAAGACCTTCCTACCATGCTTGATTGTGTTTCAAACATACCGCATACATCAACAAGCAAACACCAATCACCGATCAGCACGTCCTGATAACGTCCGGAGCTGAAAATGAGCACGGGGGCATGAAGGTATAAAAGCGAGACTCCTCTCGGGGTGGTGGTCGGGGACGTGGAGGATTCAGCTTGTTAGTTTCAGCTCCGTCGTACGGAGCTGAAACTTCACCTTGCTCGAGATGAAACTAACGGTTACTTCAGAACGAAACTTCACCTTGCTCGAGATGAAACGAACGGTTACTTCAGCTTGTTAGTTTCAGCTCCGTACGCTCGAGGGCTTGTACTTCAGCTTGTTAGTTTCAGCTCCGTACGCTCGAGGGCTTGCCCGAGAGCGTACGGAAACTAACAAGCTCCGTACGCTCGAGGGCTTGCCCGAGAGCGTACGGAGCTGAAACTTCACCTTGCTCGAGATGAAAATGGAAGTTTCCGGAGGAGGAAGGAGGAAACTGTAGTTATCACCAACCCTCACCGCGCCCAGCTCACGCCGCTACGGCGTGCGACCTGAGCTGGGCGCCCTGCCCAGTATGGAACTGTCCTCAAGCCAGTCACGTATTTGGCAGCCCAGTGAGCTGTCTACCGGATCGCAGCGTTTAGAAGCGCCAAATGCGGCAGGGCCAGTCTCAGGCTGGTTGCGTAGGCGGCAGGCCGGCGGGCGACCGGCAAGGCTGCATTCGCATTTGGATCACCGAAGTGATACAGGTGCTTCGACGGCACTCCGTGGCGCATCAAGGAGGCATCTGGGGCCCAGGCAGCCCGCCCGTAAGCGCACCACCGTATCAGGTATGCGCAGGTGGAACAGCAGAGCAAGATGTGTGCGGGACACTCACCATCATCCGGTCGACTGCATGGTTGTGCGACTTTACACAGCCGTCACTCATTACTTGCTATTGCTTGCAGAAGGCCAGAATTTTTTTTTCTTTTTTCGCTCTTTCCCTTCTTCCAGGCACGGCTTCATGTTAGAGCAGTAAATTGCAGTTAGGGACTCAGCTGAGTCAAGCTGGACTCAGCGTGTCAAGTTTGGCATAATACAATAAGCGCGCTATTCCCAAACAGTTGTGTGGTTATTGTGTGAGTGTATATGCAGGAGTCCGCGGTCACGTGAGGGGGGAGTGATAACTAACGGTTACTTCAGAACGAAACTTCACCTTGCTCGAGATGAAACGAACGGTTACTTCAGAACGAAACTTCACCTTGCTTCAGCTGAAACGGAGCTGGAACTTCAGCTTGTGAGTTGCAGCTCCCAAGCCCTTGAGCGTACGGAGCTCAGAACGAAACTTCAGCTTGTGACTGTGAGTTTGCCCGAGAGCATACGGAGCTGATACTTCGTGAGCTGAAACTTCAGAACGAAACTTCAGAACGAAACTTCAGCCGTGCGCTCGAGGGCTTGCCCGAGAGCGCACGGAGCTGGAACAGCTGGAATCCGAACATGGAAAACTGACCCCGGTGATTGCCACTTTACTTATTTTGGCTTGCTAAGTTCAGAGCAGATAGATAGGTGCATGCTCTTTTATTTCGCTTACCAGCGCAAGTAACGTCAGTTCACAGTCGAATGTACATGCGAACTGAGCTGACAACGAAAAACTGCCAGTGCCACAGACCCTAGCTTGCCGAGCTACGCTGATAGATGGCACCATAGCCTGGCATTTGCATAGCAATTAGCATGCATGCAGGGCATTGAATGTCACCGTACTCCGTAGCATGCTAGCAGGGCATTGCCATGCCGTAGTCCAGGCAATACACACAATTTCTGCCCTGGTACAAGTCGATGCTGATTGGCCGTCGGATGGCAACAAGCACGTGATATGTTTGAAATGGTAGATCTACCGTGCAACCGCTTTTGGACAATCGTTTCGGGCCGCGCGCGCCCCGAGCCTAGTCTAGCTAGCTAGACCCGCGGCCCGGCGCCCTGTCTTTTACTGTTTTATTTTTATTTTTCGAAGTCTAGGTCGAAATTTTTGAGGGAGGGGGGGGGCGCGCGCCCCCCGCGCCCCCCCCCCCCTAAACCCGCCACTGCGTTTAGCTTCCTAACTAAACTTTTCATTAGTGGCGCTAAGGGACCATCGCAAAAGTTCGCAGAAGCCCCTGAAACGAAGAGCATACGTTTGGGGGGGAGGGAGTCGGTGCGAAAATCGCAAACCGGGCTTCAATTCAAAAAAGTATTGACGACATAATTATAGGAGCTGTAGGATTAGCATGCCATCACAGCCGGCGTAGATCGCTTGAATGTGAAAGCAATATACACCAATCAACGTTCATTGTAATGCTCAAAGGATACAACTGCATAGCTCTAGCTGTTCTCGTTCTTAGATCACCCACTGCAAGGTGATATCATCGTTGCATTTATAAAGTGCTGTACATTGTTACACACTGATACAACAATGCTTGTGTAGTATAATAATTATTATGTGTGAGCATCCAAGTGAAAAAATGAAGCCCATATTGTGACTGTCGTTTCGTTTGAGGGGGGAGGGAGGGGGGTCAGGCCCGAAACTCACGGTCTTCGTTTCGGGGGCTTCTGCGAACTTTTGCGATGGTCCCTAAGGCTTCCGTGCAACGCTCCATCGTAACAGTACAGCAGATCTACCCGGGTGAGTTACATGTAGTTGATGATCGCTTAGTTTCAAATAGCGGAGAGCTGAGCCTCGACTTGAAATACCAATCCGCAAATCTCGCCAGCGGGACAGCGGCAATTCGCGCAATGGCTGTACGAGTGAACGACGTAAACAGTAACAGTTCTCGTGTGACATGGTATAATTATTAGTAATCTGGTAATGGCCGCTCCCCACGCAAAGCAGCTGACGTCACTTACATGTAGCTAGCGCCAGGGCAGCGCAACAAGACTCAAAACAAGAGCGTGCATGGTGAGTGCTATATAATTACTTATTAGTCTTGTCCGCCTGCATATGCGCACATAGTCATTGCACAGATTCTTGCGTATAAATCTACTCTAGCCCTAGACTAATACTACTAGCAGTAATACCAGGAATACTAATATTAGCTCTGCGTACATGGTGTAGATGGATAGACCAATGAAGTGTGTATGATATTGTCATTGATACTAATTTGATAGCCTTTGAGTAGCCTTACTTACTAACAAAATACAAGTAGGTTTCTAAGACTGGAGTTATTTCTCCTTGTCATGCATAGGACCAGATGCCTAGGCTTGGGTATGATACATCAATTTTATGTCTGAGTTCAAGTACATGGCGTACTTGAAACAGTGCATGATCTTACCTGATCACAAACAGGATAGCTTAGAGTAACCATGGTAACCACTAGCAACAGATACATGTACATGTATCTGATTTGAAAGGTGATTGTCTGCACAAGCAGATCAATGTGAAGGCAGATCATAGCATAAAGAAGTGGATCTGAAGACACTGTGTGGGGTTACACCTCTTCTTGGGGCGAACAAGTAACTATGGCAACGAAGCAGTGCGGCGCATATGGCCGTAAGTACTAATAGTTGAGTGTCGTGTGCTGGAAGAATACTGAATGGTATTGATGGAGAACAAAAACTTCAGTACAAGTGACATCATGGCAAGAAGGGTGAGATTGTAAATGCTTCCACTGAACATGGAAAGTAGGTAAAGAGATGGTGGTTCATTTCCTAGAGCAATGTCATGTCTAGTACAGTGTGTTGACTACACACACCGCTGGCTATGTGGCACCGATCCACCTTGAGATAGTTGATTGCTAAATTGTCTTGTTCTGGGTCTGCTATGCTCCAGACCCTATTATGGGATTTGCGGCAATTTTTCGAAAAGGGGTTACAGCTGGTCTGTACCCCATCTACAAAAATCAAAAGAAAAGCCTTTCTCTCTCTCTTTCTCACTCCCTCTTTTGTCTTTTGTGTCAAAGTAGTGTATCACACATCCCAGTTGACTATTGAGCTGTCCCGCCAGGATACCGCGATTCCGCGTTGTTGGCTTTCATCCGCGTTATCCATGGGAATGTAGCAAAAAACAGTAGTCATGATGTTGAAAATGTACTGCACAAAAAATGGGCGCGTTCGATTACACGTTTACACAATTCTGGAACTGGTTTTATTAATTCTGGAATGACCAAAATGAGCGGATTCCGGCCTTGTAAACGAACGACTGGAATTCACAACGCATTTTATTCATTTCATATCGCAAACAAAATTGATGAATCGTAAAAAGAGATCACGTACACCATCGCGCGGACGTGGACCCAGTGGACCCACGCACACGTACACGCCGGCGAGGGAGGCTCTTCGCGTGCTTGAGTCATGACCAGACCGGTAACACACCGACTGTGTGGAATTCTGGTGCCAGAATTAGAGAAATTCCGCCCTCTCTTCAGAATTGACGTATTTGACGGAATTGGATAAAATCAATTCTAACGACGGAATTTGTCACTTTTTGTGTAATCGAACTGTGCATCAACAATAACTAATTCTAGAATTGACCGAAATGCGTGTATCGAAAGCGCCCAATGTCGTACACGCCCATGAGTTTGTACGGCAAAGTTATACACGTGCATGAAACTGTATGCTAAAATTTGTACCAACGACAGACAACTCTTGCAGAATGACCGCATAACGCATATTTTGCCGTATAATCCAGCATATTTGCTGGGCTAGGGAGGGCCAGAATATGCTTGCACACTGATAATATTTTCGCATATTTTGGTCCTTTCGACACAAGGTCGCATAAAGTAGCAAATCTAGCATATTGTACCAAATTGGTCCAAATGTAGCCTATTTTGCTACGAGGAGCAAAGAATTCGCATAATTATAGGGCAGATTGCGGAAATGGACAAAGAACGTGATTTCTACACGACTGCGAAACCAAGTGCATAATAAAATAGAAAACGCGGTTTCGGTTCGTGGTGCATGCTCTGGGCTAGGGAGGGCCAGAATATGCTTGCACACTGATAATATTTTCGCATATTTTGGTCCTTTCGACACAAGGTCGCGTAAAGTAGCAAATCTAGCATATTGTACCAAATCGGTCCAAATGTAGCGTATTTTGCTACGAGGAGCAAAGAATTCGCTTTATTATTGGGCAGATTGCGGAAATGGACAAATAACGTGATTTCTACACGACTGCGAAACATGCCTTGTTTGCTTTGCAGACACGTAGGCTGCATGAGCCCAGAGCATGGACCACGAACCGAAACCGCGTTTTCCATTATATTTTGCACATGGTTTACGGTGTGTGCATAACTGGTAGGGTCCGGCGGATTCTGCTCCAAAAGGTGGCAGATTCTGCTCGAAAAGCAGTGAAATTGGCAGAACCATACAAACCTTATGGCAGGCAATTCCTCGAATTCTGCTCCATTTCTTTATCCACATACCAAACATGCATGAAACTTACCAGAAAAAGTACCGACTTCTGCTAATTATTCTGCCGGCAGAATCCGCCGGACCCTAATACCTGGTGTTTTTCGCGGCTTGAACAGTGCCATGGATAAATCCGGAAAATGCGAAACTTGAATATTTCAAAAGTCCTATGGAGGATCCAATATAAGAAGAGTTTTCCTACCGAAATTCGTAGAGAGATTTGCGTATGAAAGTTGCGCTCGCTCCCCGGCGCACACTGCATACGGATTTTCATGCGTAATTCTGTAAAGAGAAACCTCCCTAATGACACACTATGGTGAAAATTCCACAACGGGTAGTCATGTCATGACACGGGCACAGTTCCCGACCCATACACACGGTCACGTTTTTTGGAGAAATTTGAATATTCAAACTCACGTACATGGTGATTGTACAACTTCACTCTACATGATTTCTCCACAACTGCGAAACATGCCTTGGGTGCTTTGGAGATACTTTGGTTGCATGTGACCAGACTGTAGGGAGGGCCCAAATAAAAATTTCGCATATTATGCTTTTCGCATATTGGCCACTTGCTTCAAAATATGCTTCGAAATCACACAAAAGCAGAAAAATATGCTGGAAATATGCTCGAAATATGAACTGATATCAGTGATAATTATGCGAATTCTTTGCTCCTTGTAGCAAAATATGCTACATTTGGAAGAATATATGAATTTTTGCAAGCGCGCAAAAATAGGTTAACACAGAAGGCGCATGCGCCGCGCCGGACACTTCACAGTTTGCTTCCTGCTCAGATTTGCATGGCTGACTGGTGACTCTCTTCAAACAGGGTCACTCACCTTGCGGCCAACATAAGGATGCGGCCAGGGTCACTCACCCTGCTGCCACTAAAAATAATACTCACTGCGAGCCTAGTAAACAGCGATTGACAAACCACTCCTATCCTCACAACTCAATGCTCTCAATGCTGTGTAGTGATTTGCTACTTTATTCGACCTTGAGTCGCGGAGACTCTCTTCTCGGGTCAAATTTTCGCCCCGTGTTTGGATGCGGTTACAGAAAAAGGTACAGGTACTCGACGTGACTATCAGGCAGTCAGCAATTGCGAGGCTGCCAGTTGCCGTCGGCTACCAGTGCATAATGCTTCGTCCCGTTGAGCAATTTGTTATACTAGTCCTACCTTACAAGGGATTAGTTCTGAAGACGCACCCTGCTTGGACAACACACTCTTTCCCAGCTTTAAAATTTACGGCAAGGCAAGCACCGCTAAACCAGGCAAAATCATGATGCCGGGCAACTCTGCAAAACACACAAACAGTAGACACTTTCTACTTTAGAAAGTGAAAAGCCTGGAGCCGTGCAAAGAATCAAGTCTTGTGCCGCTCTTTTTATGTTCTACATGTACTCATACCGTAAAGTACCGTTGATCCGCCCCCACGCCTTGTCGCTTCCCAGCTGGATTTTCGGCAGGGGGCGGGAATTAGATCAAGGCTGTCAAGTGCAGTACGATGTACAACAACGTAGAGGATCAGACTCGATGTGCTGGATTGTGCATACCGGTATTTTCATCCTCGATTGGCACATATTGTGTACAGCAGTGCATGCGTCGGTTCAACATCGTATTTCGTTGTATTCGCCAAAGTCGCTTCACAGGTAGAAAATCGACAGGGGGCGGGAATTAGAGAGGGGGCGGATCAACGGTACTTTACGGTACATGTACTCGTGTACTCGTGATCATCGGACCTACGCCGCTGGGCCCCTCAGCTCGCTTGAACCGTTTCGCTGCGATTGTCCACGTTTCTCGTTCACAGGTCAAACATACTGATAGCCATAGTCAAATCGGATTATAAACCGGCACCCTTACTTGTTGATGTCTTCCACGTATAGTTGTAGATATGGTGAAAACAATAGTGCCATGACATTCTGCATTGTGTGACACGTGCAATTATTTCTTGCCACATTTGAGGCCAAATAACAAATGATTCAGCCAGATTTTACTAAATGCACCAGCATTGGTCATGGCTGCAAGGCCACCGCCTGGTACCCGCTTGACTTATCTCAACGGGTTTCAATATCCACAACAGTACACGTACACGATTGTGTATTTCGTCACCTTTCTAATATTGACTGCGTATCAGGTCAATGTTATTGTATTGTAGGTCGGAGATAAACCGAGGAAAAGACCGCAAAGTGAAGCCGAGATCTTTTACAAGGCATTTATCTCATACTGACCAACAAAAATTGTATAAAAAGACGTCAATATTAGATTCATCACGACCAGGCAGTCGTAAAGCGTGGTGGTTAATTAAGCCTAAAATCAAATTTTCACCAGTTGTAGTCTTCGGGGTGCTGATTTGAATGACCTTGGTCCGAGGAAGCTGAGACGCTCTCTTCCTCCTTTATTCCCAATCGAACTCGCCACTTCCACCAAAACTGAGTGACTGCGCCCTAGTAGATGGAGATTTGAATGCAAAATGTCACTAAAAGCTCCATTTCGTCCTTATAAAAGCATGGATGGCCACGGTTGCCCAATCGGTTGTAGTCGTTTGGCCGCTGAGTCGACTGGTTTCGGTTCGAGAAGGCTGCAATGCAGTGTTCGGCTCTTATTCCCAATCGAACATGGTTGAATACGCGGTGACGTGCTCGTGCGTACACCAGTCACCTGGTCACAGTAGGGAGGTTTAGTCCCACGTAATCCGTGTGTACTTTACGTGTGTGTATCACGTGATAAATCAGTGACCCACGTACAGACGTTTTCTGATTCACAACATACCGTGTATGGAGGCTCACCCACGTTCCGCCAGAACGTGGGTGAAAATCAGAATGGAGCGCATTGTGCAAGCTGTGAGGGTGCTCAGCTGAAGAAGTTTCCGAAGGACGAAATCAAAATGTTCGATGAGCTTCTAAGCTTCGTCTTTGACCAAGTTTGGGCCGTTGGCTTCATGTTTTTGTTTGCTCCGTATGACTAAAAACAACATTGCGAACGTGGATCCATTGCATGAACTTTTCGTGTATCACCCACTTTCCCGTATCCGTTACGTGGGACTAAACCTCCCTAGTGTATGAAAGCTACAACTTACTTTTACACCAAGGTTCAACTCACAGGTTCAAAGGTTCAACTCGAGTGACAGGAACGCGACCAAACAGGCTGTAAGCTGTACCCTGCAGGCATATTTACCAGGTGACTGGTGTGCACATGAGCACGTGACCGCTTATGCAACCACGTTCACTTGGGAATAAGGCCCTTATCACACTGCGTTCAAAAGTCGCGTTTGCGTCTGCGTTTTCTTCGGTTTTTGACTGTCGCCTAGGAAATGCCATCACGTGACGTTATCGCGAGCGCTTTGGTTTCCAGACGCACAGCCGCAGACGCAAACCTGGGGAGGGGGGGGGGGGGGGAGGGGGTGGTCAAAACCGAATCGCGTAAACGCAGATCGGACTTTCTTTATCGCAGCACTTCCTGCATTGTTTTTGAGTGTTTCAAGTGATTCTCAAGTGTGCTTTTCAAATCTTCATTTCCATCTAGTTACTGAGGCTGGCGAGGGTACTTCTACTACATGACATTGTACTGATTGATTGATTTTGGATTCGCGAGGCATGGAGCTGATGCGAGCTCGTGGCTGAGGTTGCGCTGACTAGTTCAGTAGTTGGCGGCGACTAGCCTAGCTGGACGATGTGCCTCAACAACGGAACCGCCACCCCAACATAGGCAACGCAACGGCTGCAGTTTTCCCATCGACTCCCATCCCCCCAGCACCACTGACAAAGGACATAGGAGCAGAAACAGAACACTTCTCGATCTCAGGAAAATAAATTCAACATCCACGGCCACCTGGAGATCGATTCCCCACATTTTTATATTTTCCTGCGCACACAGATTTTGACGCAAAAGCTGAAAATCACAAGTATAGAATGATATCACGTCTTGCGTTTTCTTATCTCAAATGCAAACGCAGACGCAAACGCGACTGAAACAAACGCAGTGTGATAACGGCTTAAGGGCCGAACGCTGCATCACAGCCTTCTCGGCGGACCGAAAGCAGTCGATTCAGCGCCCAAAAGACTACAACATATGGGCCAATCGCGGTCATCTGTACTTTTATAAGAAAGAAATGGCACTTTTAGTGACATTTTGCATACAAATCCCCATCTAGTAGGGCGAAGTCACCCAGTCAGTTCGGTGGAAGTGGCGATTTCGATTGGGAATAAAGGAAGAAAGGATCGCCTCAGCCTACTCGGATCAAAACCATTCGACTCAGCACCCCGAAGATTACAACTGGTGAAAAATTGATTCTAGGCCGATATAGCCCTGAACTAAGTATGAGTAGTGCAGAAGTAATTTTTTAACCTGCTTAAGAATAGCAATAATCATTGGGAGTAATATTTAAAAAAAGAGAGGGGTAAAGGATTTAGTTCTTACGATGTTGCATGCCGGTGGCTTCATCCAGTGAGCAAATGTCGACTGGACGTACTCTAGCGTTGAGCAAGATTCCTCATTCCATGTACTAGTTACCACTACAACTACAATATGCACTGAGTGTTTTGTTTTGCAGAACAAGGACTTAGCTTGATGAAAACAAATCACCCTCATCATGGGGCTGTTAAGTGATGACGTCACAGTTCCTTCGATACGCATAACAACGATCCCACTGGGGACAAACAAAAGTAGCGTCGTCTCCACCGAACCAGTTGTCAGTGGCAACATATAGGAATCGTGTACATTTCTTCGTTTCTTCTTTGCTGTTTTCAGTGAGTGTTTTGTTTTCTCTTTGTCCTTGATCTCGACGATGTTGTCGTGCTCATTACCTTACTGAGACGTCTCTTGTGACTGTAGCCAGTGTCACGGAGGATTTTATTGGCGTGACAGGGTAGATCGCCGAGATCGAGCGTGAAAAACGCTCTGCATTAGTGGCTCCTGCAGAATGTTTTCTGGGTTGGCGTATCCATGGTCAACAAAACCAAGGTGCAAGACAGCATGAGAGATCGTGTAAACGATGTAAACTCCAAAAGGTAAGCTCCTGAACAAGTGGAAAGATATGGGTATTTACAAACTCTCTCTTCATCCATCGATTGCCGCTATGCATTGCATTTTGTCTTCACAGATAATCTGGCCAAATTTATTGTAACTAGAGAGTGCAATCGTGCTTGGGGCCCATCCCAATGTCATCACATGGCTGTGGTGACTAGTGTATATCTGGGAGAATTTTTCCTCGACTGATACGGAGTGCAGGTGGATCGATTATGAGAAATGCGAACATGTGAAGTAAGTAATTAGTTGTGTCGAAGAAATGTGCAATAAAATATAATTTTCTTTACACTCAAACATACACTGTAGATGTACATGTAACATCATGATAATGATTCCATCTTCATTGTCCCGCAACTGGTACACCATACGCACCGAATACATGGTGTGTGTGTGTGCGTGCGCGCGCAAGCGCGCGCATGTACATGCACACACTCTCATGCGTGGCCGAGTCGGCCAGACGAACAGACCATGCATTTGCGCGAGGTGTCCGTAATGTCATTGGAACGCTGTACTTTATGACTTTATTCCAAACGAGTATGTCTTGCCCCTGACGAATGGAGTTGTGTCTGTGCTCAGCGGGTATCGGGCTATGACGCAACACTGCAATTAGCACTGCAATTAAAAGAGCACTTATTTTGACTAACTTCCTTTGCGTTTACTTGGTTGAGCCCGTAGTTTCATTTCTGTGTTCTGTCATGATTGGCCTCTGGAAATAATCAGAGTGGATGTCATTCTGCGATATATCTGTGCCTTGTGCGACAGGTTCAAGGCTAGATGCACTTCACATTCGGTGTGCGATCTCAGCGTCTGGGACCTGATGAAGTCTTGGTTGGATGATTATTCAAGCCTGATACTACTCGACACACCAATGTTCATGTCAATGTAATTTTTTCAGAGCTGCACTATTTACGTGTTGATGCTTACTTCGGTGTTAGCGTGTTTCCCCCGGATTGTTTCTATCATCATGATCGTGTGTTCTTGGGCTGAGCGAGCACATGCACAAGTGTGCAGCTATAACCCTGTGTATCTTTGGTTACATTTTGTTCTGCAATGCATGTACCTTGTAACATTATGTGCTTGCACTGCTTTGTCTGGCCTGCGTATTTCAGGACTATTCAGTGCATTAGACCCAGGTTTGTTTGGTTGCCGGATGACCTCTTGTTGCGTCGCTCTGTATTTGTATTCATCAATTTTTGGGCTTGAGAATTGAGCTGTTGTGTGGTTCCCAATATGAAAACATCATGCTGGTGCTCTGTGTTTCGATTATCGACTGTCAGAGCAGTCATGCATTTATTAGCAGAACGGTCAATACTGTAGTCTTTTCACGTGTTTGTCTTTTTTGTGTTTTCGCCGGGGGTATTAGCGGTAACGTTGCACACAGAACGGCAGTGTTGCATCACTGGACGACCCTGCCTCTGCATCTGACTTTATTTCCGCAGGATCTGGTGCAGTTACACCAGACAGCCACTTCCTGTAAACACGCAAACAGCAAAAGAAGAGATCCCGCAAATCAGGAAAAACAATTGTGGAAAATATAGAGTAGATCATACAACATTCAATAATCTGGAGTAATTACAGTGAGACAAACACTTCAAACAGTGCTCTCTCTCTCTCTGTCTCCATCCTTCCAAAAATACCCTATGACAATTCCCTAGAATTATTTTATTTTATATTCTTAGGACATCATTCTGAACATAATAAATTCTTCCACGGGTCTTCAATCACCACGGAGGGCGAAAATATATCGAAGTCATGCAGTTTACGGGAGGTCCGAGCTGTCATGGATATAGAGGCTGATATTGTGCCAGCATGAGGGCAGAGACAGAAAGAAGACACTGATTTCTTGAACAACTCACCTATAATCGAATACACAAGGAGCGCTCATACTTTGATCCATCAGGACGCGAAACATCTTCAAAGCACTCTCAAACACGGAGTTTTACTGTGGGCAGCCAATTTCACAGCCATCATGAAGGCACTCGACGACTACAGGAGTTTTGTAGAGGAAAGAACAAGGAGTAAAGAGCGACAACAATCGCTTGAAGAAAAAGCAAAGAAAAACTGCTGTCTCTCCAGTCATTTAGATGCTGTTGCCCTTGACATCTGGTTCCATCCAGAGGACGCGACTTTTGTTTGTCCCCAGTGCTCTCCGTTGCTATGCGTATCGAAGGAGCCGTGACGTCACACTTAACAGCCCCATTGCCAACACCCTAGTATTACTATTAGTCCATCGGCCAAGTCTCAAAATCGAAAGTGGTGATGCACTGAGCTTCCAACTAAACGCGACCATACCCAGCACGTAGAGAATATTATATCAGAGAACACTATTCCGTTTGTTGGACGTGCCGAATTCAGTCCAGGGCGTCGATACGAAGCGTTCTTCGTCGCCGAGTTTTTTACTGTGCGCTCCATTTGAGAGTGCGCAGAGTTCTGATCGAGAGTTTTTTGAGCAGATTTTCAAATTTTTGAGGCTGTCAGCTGACAGCTGTCAACCCTAGATGGCACTTAGTATGTGACAGGCAATCGATTTTGGTGCCTCCGTATGCCTCCAAATAAGTTCTATCTTCCTTCGTTTCACTTCGCTGCTTCGCCCACCACCTCAGGAGATGACAGCGTACCTGCACTAGTCAGCTCTCGCTAACCCTGTCTCTCTTTCTCCGTCTTAGCGCTCGTCATTCGTATCCTTCTGCTGGGGCGAGCTTGATACTGTTGTGTCGTAGTTTTTAGGCAATAGTGGCTGTTGTTCGCGTGACGATCAGGATTTATGGAGAAAGACGACGACTCGCCAAGTTCCCATGCAGCCACAGACGGCGTAGCAATTCTTACCGCCAACCCTTCGAGCAACGGAACCGGCCTGAGTTGGAAATCGTGTCTGTGTAATTGTGCCACGATACGGATGAAACACACACGGGAAAATGTTCTCCCTCCAGGCGCTCCTAACTTCCTAAGACGCGCCTTTCCATACAACATCATCAACACCTGGAACGCGCTGCCATCCTCCCTCTTCACCAAACCACCATCTCCTAAGGGCCTACAATCCTTCAAAGCGAACGTCCACTACCATCTTCGCCGAAGCCAGTGGCTTTGGGCCACAGACTCCCTCTAACAGTTCAGAACTATTTCCATCCTGAAGCCCCCCCCCAAGCATTGCATGATGTTCACTGCATCTGAACTGCCTTTGAATCTATTTTTCTCTCTTCTTGTTCTCCCTCCACCCCCCACCCCCACCCCCCTCTCTCTCTCTCTCACTCACTCTCACTCTCTCTCTCTCTCTCTCTCTCTCTCTCTCTCTCTCTCTCTCTCTCTCTCTCTCTCTCTCTCTCTCTCTCTCTCTCTCTCTCCACCCCCCTCTCTCTCTCTCTCTCTTTCTCCTCATCCATTCTACCTCACCTTCTCTTGTCTTTATCGCACTAAATCACCCCCTTCTTTTAGGCTATGGTGCGCAAGCTCACGTTAACGCCGAGACCATAGGTCGGTGTTGTGGGCTTGCCTCACCAGCACAGGCTTGCTTTGCAGCCCCTACTCTCCCTGCTGTTTTGTCATTGTACACACTGTTGTCTTCTCCCCTTCTGACGAGTAGGTTGTGTACTTAGTAAAAAAAAAAAAAAAAAAAAAAAAAAACACAGGCTCACATGTGACGAGATGAAGATAATCTCAACAGGCTGACGGAAATCCAACAGGCTCACGGGAACGCTGCAGTTATGGTCGGAGACGCGGAGTTATTTAGTCACTGGTAAATGTTGCATCGAGTGCTGTGTGCTCTAACACAATTGTAAAAATCATGAAAAAGCGAAAATAATGCAATGGTGGGGCTGAGTGGTGTTCTGTGGAGGAGACGTCGCTGTCTCAGTATTCAACGCCGGACCCTGTATTTCAAGTCTGTGGTCATGCTCGATCATAAGTTCCTGTATGGCTCCAGTGCCTTCTCAGCATTGTTGGCGGGTAAGCACCTGGATCGTCTCCAAGTACTGCGGCTCTGGTGGCTTGAGGGATGTACGGGTGCTCGCCGTGCACCCCTGCCGGCAATCTGCTAGTGAAGCTTGGTACCTACTGTGTCCGGGAGATTTTTATCCAGAAGCTGATCTTCCTAGGCTGGAGCTGCTGCTACTCCTGTGCTAGCCCTCAACCACTGGCGCTCCTACTCGGCTCCAGTGTGGGCCATTAACCACCCTGCCCGATTTCGCACTGTTGCTATTCCACACCGTCAGCATTTAACTCTGAGGTCAGACCTTGATCCCTCCCACCATATGCTATCTGTCTGTCTGCCTCTCTCTCACACACAGATGTGCGCGCATACACACAAACACACATGCACACACACACACATGCACACACAGTGACACAAACATACACATAGCCAACTTCTCTGTGTTTGGTGATCATCATCTGTTTTCTGATGTGCCAGCTCACCTCTGATGCCGATTACTTCCTTGCTTAGACCCGGTCTGCTATTAGACCAGTCTGCTCTCCCTTCACTCGCTTGTAAATCCTACTTGGAGCAGTAAAGTTGTGTCACTGCTCCTACTGATGTCATTGTTGTGAAAGCAATATCATCGCCATTGGTGGTAATTTTCCACCGTGCATGAATCATTAACAATCATCATCTATGTGTCACGGCCTAACCATCCTCGTAACTCCCCTCATCGTGACTAGTGCTGTTCCGTTGAAACCTACTTTGCTTCAGTGTATATTCGCCCCGGGCAAAGCTCTTGTTTTGTTGCATAGTGATCTGACGCAGTGTGCTATAGCCTGTCGGGTAATATGGATAAGATTAGTACAGTCGGCATCGCCTATCGAGTGACCAGGTACATGTATAAGGATACTAGTACATGTATACCGGCTTAACGATATCGGAACACAAATATCACTATGTGTGCAATATTCCTTTCTAAGCTCACGCTGTGCGGTGCAGATAGGTCATGTGTCGTTGCCAACTTGCCGCATGTGCATGTGCAGCAGGAAGGCACCACATGTCGACTACTACTAGTACTTATACTGTACAGCATTGTGTGCTTACATGCATCTACGGCCTTGTGGATGCAATTGAGTCTCACATACATGTACATGAAATATTGCGTGTAGTGCGGCATCAGGTGTTAACATACAGTGGCTAAATATTTTTCTCGCAATAATGACCGTATTCACCACAAGTGTGTTTATGTCCAGAGCCAACTCAAGTCCTGTATTATTTATGACCATGACAATAAGACTTCCGGGCTGAAATTCTTCTATGACAGGCATGAGCACTTGCCTTACAATCATGAATTATTCGTGATTGTACGAAGTACATATTCGCTGTTGCATCAATTTTGCACCATTTACATTGTAGTGCCACTAGTGGTATCACCTGCATGCGTATAGACCCTTTGCACAATAAGCGAGAGGGGTCGAGACGGGGCATGCTGTGCACGCGCTGCACACTTGGCATGCAACCAGCATGCATGGTTTGCTGCAGGACGTGATCAAGTTTCCTGTGACAGGCTGTGTTTTCACGGTCCCGACGCGATGTTCATGTATGTACTCCCCAGCCTTTTTTCATTTGAAGTTTTTAGTTTTGAAGGAAGAAGTTTCGAAATGCTTTCCAAGGACCACTGCTGGGTTCTTGTTTGCACCAACCGTCATCCCTAACGCTAGTCTAAGGAACCCACTTGTCTTTCCATGCGTTCCCTGGTGATGCTGGCATTCCACACTCTGGAATCCTGGCTATCTGGCGAGAAGAGGGCCGCAGTGCATGCGATATCGTTCACAGTGTTGTGCTCGGAACACTTTGTCCATGACGACTTTCATCCTTGCTTTTGCTAAGATAATGAACGCCCTGCCAAGAGACTCTGGAGCTTGAGAAAAAGGCATGACGCATCCCTGTCTTCGCTATTGGAAGATCGACTGCTTGCTGGCGCTGCTCGAGCTGCTGATGTTGAAGTGGAGAGAGACGCAGCCTCATCGCTCAGGTGTGCGGAGAAAGTCATCTGAGTTCGAGCTGTGGCCGCGTGCACGATATGACCGACTTTCACATTATGCACATAGCCACCAAAGTAAAACTCATGGACACTATCCACGGGCTTGTTCACTAGTACTACTCCATCAACTCCCTCTTCACTGTCGTCCGCGACTTGCCCCTGCGTTGGAGACGAGCACGCATGGTGTGGCACTCACTCTGGGAAACAGAGGTTCATCACTCATCCACTGGGAGTCGGACGCATGAAATGTTGGGCATGATGAAGGTACACTCGAGGAAGTGGTGCCCTTCTTAGTTCTAGGAGCATCAGGGTTCTGCATAGAGAAGTGTTCTCTACATCGACAGAGGAGAGAAGGTAGAGAAACGAAAAATATTTCAATCTACAGTAATCCGAAATATCCACTGAATGCGGAAAACTTACCGCTCCAACGACTCCTTCTTTTTCCAGACAGATACGCACCCTCATTCAGCAGAAAACTGTTCAGTTCCTTCACAGACCATTCTTCATTTGACAGTTCGTCCACGGGTTCCACAGCCATCGATGGCAAACGACTCGACACTCTCCCCTCCATCTCCAAAATGGAAAAATACAGTGTTCCACCATGCTCAACAACTGATACTCTGCACAAAAATCGAAGAGGATGCCCCGTCTCGGATCACGTGACCGTTATTGTGCAAAGGGTCTATTGAGTCAAACAAGGTTACCTCTGTATAATTATGCTTATCGTGGCTATCAAGAGCTTCGATGCAAATTCCCAGCTGACGAATGGTGTCCAGCTTGTGTTCAGCTCAGCTGGCACTCACAACTCATAATAATTGCGTTCTAGACGCCAGATGAGATGTTTCAGCTACAATGTAGACACAACGTCCGTGTTCAAGAAAGCCGTCACTTCATCTTCTGTCCATCCTCAATAGCACGTTCAAGCAAATACGTCTGAAACACAGTAGCGACAATCCGACAGCGGCGACACGCCGTCTTCTCCGAATGAGCTTCTACCGTTCTAATTCAGATTCCCCCAAAAATGTCAAAATAAATAATAGATTTCCACCAAGCTCGCTAGAATCTTGCGAACCGTCAACATGCAGGCATTTCAAGTGTTCGAGCGTGCGTTGGTTTTGCTCAGCGGCTCAAGAACATTCGCCAAGCGAAAAAAAAGTCGATGAGAAAGATGTAATGGTGGACGAAATTACGAAAATCGGAAGAAGGTATTCGACCCAGTTCGACTATCCTGGACTGGATTGGCAACGTCCAACAATCGGATTCGTATTCCATGGGGTCTCATGAGCTAGTGTGCCAAAGGGCGTTTAGTTGGAGCTTCAGTGCATCACCTTCGCCGAAAGAGGCCCTTTCTGAGATTTGGCCGATGGACTATATCCACGTTCCAACGTTCCCGCATGTCCGCTACAAGTAACTGAACTATAATCTCAGTTTTTTTGCCGCCATATCACGTGACCTGTAGCAAACTATGCGTAGTATTACAATCATGATGTAGCACTTGACATAAGACGACTGATTGAAGAAGATTGGCCAACGTCCATCATTCCTGACTAGAATCTACACTCACCTGAGTACTGCACAGAGGAAGGCAAGTGTCGAATTTTCGCTGCCCTTCTTGGCTACTATTACCCGCGCATTCGGTTCTGGTCATGGACAGGCAAATACTGCGGACTTTCGAGATGGAATGGTTGAAGAATGACATCCATTATTCTAATAGTTGGAGTGGGCGTCACTTCTACGAAAATCTGGAAATGATTGCGCTCGACTCACAGAAACATAATACCGCTACTGTACATGTACGGGAGGTGTGATTTATCATTTATGCACTATCGGTCCGTAAATTTTTTTAAATTATCTCGCCATGTAATTGTTGCCTCATACATGTATATGTGCTAGTATTTTTGTATATCCAGCATTGCCCGTGTTAGTGGACCAAACTAAAAACAGTCACGAAACGACGGATTCAGTGATCGACTTTATCACTACTCAGCTACATTAGCACAAGCAAAGTATCGTAGAAGTGCTGTAGCGATCCACCATGTTACCAGCGAAGAGCAATACCAGTAATATTATTTTTTCCTTTGCCGGTCAGCGTGTTGAAACGACCGTTTGGCTTCCTAACTAAACTTTTCATTAGTGGCGCTAAGGCTTCGGTGCAACGCTCCATCGTAACAGTACAGGAGATCTACCCGGGTGAGTTACATGTAGTTGATGATCGCTTAGTTTCAAATAGCGGAGAGCTGAGCCTCGACTTGAAATACCAATCCGCAAATCTCGCCAGCGGGACAGCGGCAATTCGCGCAATGGCTGTACGAGTGAACGTAAACAAACTAGTAAGTAACAGTTACCAACTGTTCTCGTGTGACATCGTATAATTATTACTAATATTAGTAATGGCCGCTCCCCACGCAAAGCAGCTGACGTCACTTACATGTAGCTAGCGCCAGGGCAGCGCAACAAGACTCAAAACAAGAGCGTGCATGGTGAGTGCTACTCATTAGTCTTGTCCGCCTGCATATGCGCACATAGTCATTGCACAGATTCTTGCGTATAAATCTACTCTAGCCCTAGACTAATACTACTAATACTAGGAATACTATTATTAGCTCTGCGTACATGGTGTAGATGGATAGACCAATGAAGTGTGTATGATATTGTCATTGATACTAATTTGATAGCCCTTAGTAGCCTTACTTACTAGCAAAATACAAGTAGTTTTCTAAGACTGGAGTTATTATTTTCTCCTTGTCATGCATAGGACCAGATGCCTAGGCTTGGGTATGATACATCAATTTTATGTCTGAGTTGAAGTACATGGCGTACTTGAAACAGTGCATGATCTTACCTGATCACAGACAGGAAAGCTTAGAGTAACCATGGTAACCACTAGCAACAGATACATGTACATGTATCTGATTTGAAAGGTGATTGTCTGCACAAGCAGATCAATGTGAAGGCAGATCATAGCATAAAGAAGTAGATCTGAAGACACTGTGTGGGGTTACACCTCTTCTTGGGGCGAACAAGTAACTATGGCAACGAAGCCGTGCGGCGCATATGGCCGTAAGTACTAATAGTTGAGTGTCGTGTGCTGGAAGAATACTGAATGGTATTGATGGAGAAACAAACTGCAGTACAAGTGACATCATGGCAAGAAGGGTGAAATTGTAAATGCTTCCACTGAACATGGAAAGTAGGTAAAGAGATGGTGGTTCATTTCCTAGAGCAATGTCATGTCTAGTACAGTGTGTTGACTACACACACCGCTGGCTATGTGGCACCGATCCACCTTGAGATAGTTGATTGCTAAATTGTCTTGTTCTGGGTCTGCTATGCTCCAGACCCTATTATGGGATTTGCGGCAATTTTTCGAAAAGGGGTTACAGCTGGTCTGTACCCCATCTACAAAAATCAAAAGAAAAGCCTTTCTCTCTCTTTCTCACTCCCTCTTTTGTCTTTTGTGTCAAAGTAGTGTATCACACATCCCAGTTGACTATTGAACTGTCCCGCCAGGATACCGCGATTCCGCGTTGTTGGCTTTCATCCGCGTTATCCATGGGAATGTAGCAAAAAACAATAGTCATGATGTTGAAAATGTACTACACAAAAAATGGGCGCGTTCGATTACACGTTTACACAATTCTGGAACTGGTTTTATTAATTCTGGAATGACCAAAATGAGCGGATTCCGGCCTTGTAAACGTACGACTGGAATTCACAACGCACTTTATTCATGTCATGTAACAAATAAAATTGATGAATCGTAAAAAGAGATCACGTACACCCTCGCGCGGACGTGGACCCAGTGGACCCACGCACACGTACACGCCGGCGAGGGAGGCTCTTCGCGTGCTTGAGTCATGACCAGACCGGTAACACACCGACTGTGTGGAATTCTGGTGCCAGAATTAGAGAAATTCCGCCCTCTCTTCAGAATTGACGTATTTGACGGAATTGGATAAAATCAATTCTAACGACGGATATTGTCACTTTTTGTGTAATCGAACTGTGCATCAACAATAACTAATTCTAGAATTGACCGAAATGCGTGTTATCGAAAGCGCCCAATGTCGTACACGCCCATGAGTTTGTACGGCAAAGTTATACACGTGCATGAAACTGTATGCTAAAATTTGTACCAACGACAGACAACTCTTGCAGAATGACCGCATAACGCATATTTTGCCGTATAATCCAGCATATTTGCTGGGCTAGGGAGGGCCAGAATATGCTTGCGCACTGATAATATTTTCGCATATTTTGGTCCTTTCGACACAAGGTCGCATAAAGTAGCAAATCTAGCATATTGTACCAATTTGGTCCAAATGTAGCCTATTTTGCTACGAGGAGCAAAGAATTCGCATAATTATAGGGCAGATTGCGGAAATGGACAAAGAACGTGATTTCTACACGACTGCGAAACCAAGTGCATAATAAAATAGAAAACGCGGTTTCGGTTCGTGGTGCATGCTCTGGGCTAGGGAGGGCCAGAATATGCTTGCGCACTGATAATATTTTCGCATATTTTGGTCCTTTCGACACAAGGTCGCGTAAAGTAGCAAATCTAGCATATTGTACCAAATCGGTCCAAATGTAGCGTATTTTGCTACGAGGAGCAAAGAATTCGCATTATTATAGGGCAGATTGCGGAAATGGACAAATAACGTGATTTCTACACGACTGCGAAACATGCCTTGTTTGCTTTGCAGACACGTTGGCTGCATGAGCCCAGAGCATGGACCACGAACCGAAACCGCGTTTTCCATTATATTTTGCACATGGTTTACGGTGTGTGCATAACTGGTAGGGTCCGGCGGATTCTGCTCCAAAAGGTGGCAGATTCTGCTCGAAAAGCAGTGAAATTGGCAGAACCATACAAACCTTATGGCAGGCAATTCCTCGAATTCTGCTCCATTTCTTTATCCACATACCAAACATGCATGAAACTTACCAGAAAAAGTACCGACTTCTGCTAATTATTCTGCCGGCAGAATCCGCCGGACCCTAATACCTGGTGTTTTGCGCGGCTTGAACAGTGCCATGGATAAATCCGGAAAATGCGAAACTTGAATATTTCAAAAAGTCCTATGGAGGATCTAATATAAGAAGAGTTTTCCTACCGAAATTCGTAGAGAGATTTGCGTATGAAAGTTGCGCTCGCTCCCCGGCGCACACTGCATACGGATTTTCATGCGTAATTCTGTAAAGAGAAACCTCCCTAATGACACACTACGGTGAAAATTCCACAACGGGTGGTCATGTCATGACACGGGCACAGTTCCCGACCCATACACACGGTCACGTTTTTTGGAGAAATTTGAATATTCAAACTCACGTACATGTTGATTGTACAACTTCACTCTACGTGATTTCTCCACGACTGCGAAACATGCCTTGGGTGCTTTGGAGACACTTTGGTTGCATGTGACCAGACTGTAGGGAGGGCCCAAATATACTCAAAAATTTCGCATATTAGGCCAAAACAAAAAATAGGCTTGTTTCCGGTCAGCAACTCCTCAAAAAGGAGACTCGGTCGGCCGGAATGAAACTTTTTTTGGATACTTTTTTTTGGTTCCTCAATCGTTGTGGTATTGATGGACAAGAGCACCTACACATGTACATGTACATTGTATTACATCATGGCAAGGATCAATGTCAGAGTTGACTGACTCACTGTTCTGGTACAGCATGTGGTGTATTCTTGTTTTCGTACATCCTGAGACATCAAGCAAACAGCTCGAGTCCTTCCAGCTCCGTTATTCTAGCTCGTATCGACCCCGGAGGTTTTCGAGCCGACAGCTGAGAATCTCTGCTACCTTGTAGGTGTTTCGATTGTGGAATTCGGTTGAGATTTGACTGAGTTATGACTTGTTGAGTGCACTTGCACACATGGCATTGCCACCGTTTGTATACGTTTGGGACCAAAAAAAGTTTCAGAATTTGGGAAAAATTGGCCCGGTCGGCCGACCGGAAACAAGGTAATTATTTGTTTGGGCCTTATGCTTTTCGCATATTGGCCACTTGCTTCAAAATATGCTTCAAAATCACACAAAAGCAGAAAAATATGCTGGAAATATGCTCGAAATATGAACTGATATCAGTGATAGCAAGAGTCCATGCACTCTTGGTGATAGTTATGCGAATTCTTTGCTCCTTGTAGCAAAATATGCTACATTTGGAAGAATATATGAATTTTTGCGAGCGCGCAAAAATAGGTTAACACAGAAGGCGCATGCGCCGCGCCGGACACTTCACAGTTTGCTTCCTGCTCAGATTTGCATGGCTGACTGGTGACTCTCTTCAAACAGGGTCACTCACCTTGCGGCCAACATAAGGATGCGGCCAGGGTCACTCACCCTGCTGCCACTAAAAATAATACTCACTGCGAGCCTAGTAAACAGCGATTGACAAACCACTCCTATCCTCACAACTCAATGCTCTCAATGCTGTGTAGTGATTTGCTACTTTATTCGACCTTGAGTCGCGGAGACTCTCTTCTCGGGTCAAATTTTCGCCCCGTGTTTGGATGCGGTTACAGAAAAAGGTACAGGTACTCGACGTGACTATCAGGCAGTCAGCAATTGCGAGGCTGCCAGTTGCCGTCGGCTACCCGTGCATAATGCTTCGTCCCGTTGAGCAATTTGTTATACTAGTCCTACCTTACAAGGGATTAGTTCTGAAGACGCATACTGCTTGGACAACACACTCTTTCCCAGCTTTAAAATTTACGGCAAGGCAAGCACCGCTAAACCAGGCAAAATCATGATGCCGGGCAACTCTGCAAAACACACAAACAGTAGACACTTTCAATTTTAGAAAGTGAAAAGCCTGGAGCCGTGCAAAGAATCAAGTCTTGTGCCGCTCTTTTTATGTTCTACATGTAATCATACCGTAAAGTACCGTTGATCCCCCCCCCCCCCCCCACGCCATGTCGCTTCCCAGCTGGATTTTCGGATGGGGGCGGGAATTAGATCAAGGCTGTCAAGTGCAGTACGATGTACAACAACGTAGAGGATCAGACTTGATGTGCTGGATTGTGCATACCGGTATTTTCATCCTCGATTGGCACATATTGTGTACAGCAGTGCATGCGTCGGTTCACATCGTATTTCGTTGTATTCGCCAAAGTCGCTTCACAGGTAGAAAATCGACAGGGGGCGGGAATTAGAGAGGCGGCGGATCAACGGTACTTTATGGTACATGTACTCGTGTACGCCACGATCATCGGACCTACGCCGCTGGGTAGGCACCGGCGGATTATGCCGGCATGATTATTGGCATAATTTGATGGTTGAAAATTTGGAGCATAATTTGGCATCCTCTCGGAGGTGGGAGCATAACTACACGAATATACCACAGTTCTAGTATGTAGGCTATACAATTGGGTACAATGCACCTGATCAGTGCTGGTGGTCTGCATGGCAAAGGGTTTGGAGGTCATGCAGATAGTGTTTTCAATGAAAAGCAGGGTAGAAATCATGGCAATACATTATTGTATGCTCGAACTCGTCTTCTTCAAAGTTCTTTCTCACACTGACACAGTACATGTAGCAGAAGATGCGAGTGAATCAGCCTTCATCAGGTATCCCGGGGCGGAAGAGATAGTGGCGGCGCGGGTAGTCCGCAAAACTACGTGAACATGTACATTAAATTTGTACATTATGCATGTTACGAAGTCATGCCCAGTCTGGATTTTAGCAGCCATGATATGACTGCAGGCTACGGATATTGCTCTAAATTGATGTATAGATTGATGTTCGGTCATGATGGAAGGAGATCATGACCTCTGCCTCTGGATTTTAGCAGCCATGATATGACTGCAGGCTTGTACGGATATTGCTCTAAACTGATGTATAGTTGATGTTTGGTCATGATGGAAGGAGAAGTAGAGCTACGGGAGAGATGAGCTGATTATTCGCAGGGTGAGGCCCAGGGTGACATCGGATGGACGAGTATGATGATTATGAAGACAGTTGAACACGATAATTTTCAAAGGTAACTCAAACTAATTTGGCAATGAAATAATATTTTTACTGAAGTACAAAAGAAATCAAGTAATGAATAGAAGAAGTACTGTTTTCTCTTTTCCATGTTGACCTCTTACATGCATGGACACCTTGCCCTTGGTATGGGGATACTCATGTACATGTATTTTCTTGTACTTATGGCCATTTGCAACTTGCAAGTACGAAAAAGGGCACAATTTCCCGAACTTTGAGGCTCCATAAGTACAACAAAGTGAATATTATATACTGATAGCCATAGTCAAATCGGATTATAAACCGCACCCTTACTTGTTGATGTCTTCCACGTATAGTTGTAGATATGGTGAAAACAATAGTACCATGACATTTCTGCATTGTGTGACACATAGGGCCGGAGGCAGCTTGCGCGGAGTGGTGCGGGCGAAGGGCCATCTTGAAGGGGGGTCTGGGGGTCCTCCCCCAGAAAGTTTTGGAATTTAGACGGCGAATCCTGCAGCTCTGGGCGACTCCCTGTACAAAATCATACATCGAAACATTTTCTCCCCGGTTTTGGACGTTCCATATGGCCATATGGACCGACTTTTTGGGATTTTTTTTTTTTTGATACGGCCATGGCCGTACCGGCCGTACCAGTGGCGCCGGCCTTGGGAAGATGCATTGAACTCCCGACACAACAAGAGCACAGTAATTTTAGTTATAATTCATACATTTACATTTTAATGCCGTAATACCTGACCGGTTTCTGCAATTAGAATGCTTCATCAGAGGATGAAGAATGAGGTAGAAAACACTAGCTTATATACACGGTAGGCATGAATTGGCATACACTGAGTAGTGTAAAGTGGAGAAGGTTGCTAGTCATGTTGCGCTATGCACCAGGAGCTGAGCGTGTAGGAATGCAGTAAAATAATTGTCTTGGCGCAAATGTGGCTAATACACATGGGTAGCGTGAACCTTAGGAAATAGCTAGGTGAAAAGTTGTAAAGCTGTACAAAAGTAAATGAACCATAGCCATAGGGTTGAACTAGGTGAAAGTTGTAGGTTTGTACAGATGTTTTTGGTTGGTTCCAAAAATTTCTGGAACCAACCAAATTGCAGAGCAAAGTATGCTCTGCCGTATGAGTGAACTAATAATTATTGTAAAAAAGCTGCTTGGTTTTTCTGAAGAAAATCTGACAATCAGTAAAAAGTGACTGTTTCAGAAGGGAGCGATAGTAGGGAAGATGCATTGAACTCCCGACACAACAAGAGCACAGTAATTTTAGGCCGTGATCGTTTGGTCGGATCCAGATCCAGATCCATCGGATCCACTGGATCTGCAATGATCGATTGGTCGAATCCGGATCCAGATCCTTCGGATTTGGATCCGAGCAACCCTGCCCCGGGAGCAGGGTTGACTGGATCCATCGGATCCAAATGTGACCTTTGTGCGTATATGGTGGGTAAAAATCATTTTTATACTCATTGTCGTACGTCTAGTGGACTTTTGTTGACTTTTCGTACGACGCGGGCGATCAGTACGACTTGTGCCTTTTTTGGGTGACCTGTCAGCGCCATTTTTTACTTCGTCAACATGGCAACAGCCAAGGTCCGCAAAAAAGTGTTCGGTTGATTCTGAAGGATCCGACGGATCTGAGATTTGGATCTGGATCTGGATCCGACCAAACGATCATAGCCGCAGTTAAAATTCATACATTTACATTTTAATGGATACCTGACCGGTTTCTGCAATTAGAATGCTTCATCAGAGGATGAAGAATGAGGTAGAAAACACTAGCTTATATACACGGTAGGCATGAATTGGCATACTAGTAGTGTAAAGTGGAGAAAGTTGCTAGTCATGTTGCGCTATGCACCAGTAGCTGAGCGTGTAGCAATGCAGTAAAATAATTGTCTTGGCGCAAATGTGGCTAATACACATGGGTAGCGTGAACCTTAGGAAATAGCTAGGTGAAAAGTTGTAAAGCTGTACAAAAGTAAATGAACCATAGGGTTGAACTAGGTGAAAGTTGTAGGTTTGTACAGATGTTTTTGGTTGGTTCCAGAAATTTCTGGAACCAACCAAAATGCAGAGCAAAGTATGCTCTGCCGTATAAGTGAACTAATAATTATTGTAAAAAAGCTGCTTTGTTTTTCTGAAGAAAATCTGACAATCAGTAAAAAGTGACTGTTTCAGAAGGGAGCGATAGTTTGCTCCGATAAAGTGCGGATGGTATGTGGTACAGAAAACATACTGTTTGTTCTTATGCACCGAGTCTGTAGCTTTATTTACAAATACTTGCGGTTTGGGCTCTACAGCAATGAATAGCGTACCCAGGAATTCGGGTGGATATCCTCGTTTTCTGAGTCTGAGCCAGAAAAGCTTGCGAATCTTGAGAATATCCTCTCGTAGCTGGTTTGTACGGTTGTACCGGATGAGCTCTGCATTGATAAATGATCTAAGATTAGACCGGGGGTGGTCTGATTTGAACGAGATGTATAAATATGCATTCCTGTCTTTCTGGAAAGTTCTGTAGGGGAATCTATCCGCATCTATCTTAAAAATTTCTAAATCTAGAAATACGGCTGTAGAAGAAACTTCAGACCAAGTGAGCTTAATATCAGATAAATCGCTGTATACGACGGCATCAAATTTTATCCTATCGAAAGTCTTGCTAACAATTAAGCATAGATCGTCAATGAATCGTCCAAAAAAGTAAACTGATGAACGGAAACTTTGAAGAGCTTTTTTCTCGTGCATAAAAAGAAAAAATATTAGCAACGTTGACGGCCATTGGGGTACCCATGGCCATACCGAACTCCTGATGGAAGAGCTTTTCCTTAAACTCAAAATAATTGTTTTCTAGGACAAATTCGACTAGGTCTACAATAAGAGAGCGTAATGGGTGTTCGGCTTCGGCAAGGAAATCATTGATAGCTGCTACTGTGTCTGACCAATGCATGTTAGTGTACAAACTGGTGACATCGGCTGTAACGATCATAGCATCAGCAGGAAAGTCTTTACTGGATAGAACATTTGTGAGACTATGAGTGTCCTTGAGCACAGTGTTAGCAGGCGTCTTGGCAAACGCTTTACATAAATAGTGGTCTATGAGGCGAGATGCAGGTGTGGTGCAATAACCTAAGCAAGACACTATGGGTCTACCCTTTACAATTCCATTAGGACCTGGAGCCTTATGTATCTTAGGGAGCATGTAAAATTTCGCTGGTTTAAAAGGAAAACTTGCGAATAGTGCTCTGACATCTTTAGGGGAAAGTAGTGGTTCATGACTCTTCACGATGTCATGCAGAGACTGTTCAACGTAGTGAAGCTCTGGTACTATAGTGTCCAGATTAACTAAGCTATCACCTGGCGTGGGAATAAATCTGTAGTACTTGCAATCAGACAACTGTCTGTAGCCTTCTGCTATGTAATCCTCTACATTTAAGACAACTGTGCCTAGATTCTTATCAGCGTTAGCAATGACAATATCTGTTCGGCTGTTGAGACTACATAAAGCAAGTTTCTCACCGGGTGATAGGTTGTTTGGGCGATGTATTGAGCGAGCAGCAGTAACACCAGCTGTTAGTTCAGTCCTGAATTCTAGCAAAGCTGTTTCTGTGGCGATGGACACACGCGGTGGTTGTCTTGACGACCGTAGATGAAAACTGCGTATGTAACCATCATCACGGCGGGTGGTGTTGGTGAAGACCTCACCCCAGCGAACATTGTGCTCGAATTTAGCGATATCATTTGTGAGCTGGTCAGTGCTGGGCAGTCGG
>NC_088650.1:14211877-14224377 GCF_964019385.1 Sycon ciliatum | reverse complement strand
TACAGTAACACATAATAGAAGTTTGATCTAAAACAAGACACGCCCAAGAAGCAGCGGAGAGAGAGAGAGAGAGAGAGAGAGAGAGAGAGAGAGAGAGAGAGAGAGAGAGAGAGAGAGAGCGAGAGAGCGAGCATCATGTATTTACATGTACAGCGCAGCCCAGCGGACTGGACCACTGCACAGGCTCTGGAAGGCAGACACAGAGCAATGTGCAGCAATCACGTGACAGCGGACACGACCAGCACTAGTGGCAGCATACACACAAGAAATAGGAAAAAAGCGTTTCGCAAATACAGCTGCACTCTGTGTACGTGCACAGCGTAGTGCAGTTAGAGTTTGCATTAGCGAGGCGGTTTAACTAGAGTGTGTAAGTGGCTACTAAAGACAGGACATTAGATATTTCAAGCAAGCCTACAAACACAGATTGCTCCAGTGGAAAAGCAGCAGCCAGCTACATGTAAGTTAGGGGGGGGGGGGGGCAAACAGGATACTGTCGAAGACACCCTATGTTGAGACCTACATGTAACTAAAATATTGCTTGTTGTAGCTAGTAGCTATCCGGGCATGGTCTACAAGTACAATCAAGTGTGTGCACACTCATACACACACACACACACACACACACACACACACACACACACACACACACATACATACACACACACACACACACACACAGACACAGACACACAGACACACACACACACACACACACACACACACACACCGACTACATGTACTGAGAGGAACATTAAAAAAAAACAAGCAACGTCCATGGAAAACAAGAATGCCAGCTTGCAGCACATTGCACTGCACTTGCTGAGAAAAGCAGGTCAGAATCAACAACGGTTGGAGGAGAGGGAAAGCACAGAAACTCGGAGGGTGGCTATGACATGACATACAGCGTAGCACGTTAAGCAGAACTAAAGCTGCGGCTACTGTTGTTCCAGGGTACGGTATATACAATGATCACATGTACTTGTGTTACTTATATCCATGGTGACCCATGGTGATGCTGGTAGCCATCTTGATGCTGGTATCCATGGTGATGGAGTGGCGTAAACAGGTCACTGGCTCAGTTGGATGGCTCAGTCGTACTGCAGGCAACAACAGAAGTACATGGCACAAGGATAACATTGGAAATTGGTCCTGCTAGCTACCATTGACTAAATTTTCAACCGCACAATCTCCCTTTCATTGGAGTTGGACGACATTGTTCACCGACTAGCTTTTCTGCTTTTACAATACTCCCTGAGCACAACCACCTGTATAGCCTCACAGAGCAATTACCAGCAGTTCCACACAAACACATTGCAAAGTATGAATGTGAACTATGGCCAGCAGAAGCAGCAGCACCACCATCACCACCATCACCGCCACCACAACCACCACCAGCAGTCGCAACAAAAGCAGCAGCAGCAGCAGCAGTACCAATAACAGAAGCACCAGCAGTAGCACTAGCAGCAGCAGCAGGAGCAGAATGGAGCCAGTACTCACCTCAGCAGCACCTTGATGTCACAGACACGCAAGGGACAAACCTCACGCACCAGCTTGATCATGTGATCTGTGCACGGTGGACTGGTACGCTTACTAATCCAGTAGCTGAGGATGGCCTTCGCATCACGATGATCAGGAGCTTGCTTACGACGTCTGCGGCATGAATCTTTGATGACCTGCTCAGCGTTCTCCCAGTCTCCAGTCACTTCCTCCACAACAGCACAGGCCAGCTCATCTGAACAATCAATAGTAACCATGGGAACACCATAGTTTTAGGAATTATTTAATTAGAGGCCACATGCCACGTACTGCTCTTTTCTCTCCGAAGCTCAACATTTGCAAGCCAGATATGAAAGAAAGAAAAAAATCAACAGTCACACCACCGGGACTCGAACCAGGGACCTTGCTATTGACTAATGATTTTTCTTTCTTTCATATCTGGCTTGCAAGTGTTGATTTTTGGAGAGAAAAGAGCAGTGCGTGGCATGTGGCCTCTAATTTCCTAAAACTTTGAAATTCTCCGTGAAGTCCAAATTTGAAATTGCAATGGTAACACCATAGTAACATTTATTCATAACACCATGGCAACTGTATTTCTTCTGAACAATGCAAGGACTATAAAACGAGGGAAGCGTGTGAAAGGCTAGGGACAAAAAAAGTGCAGATTATGTTTAAGGATTGTGTGAAGATCACACAAAGAAAAAGATTAATCATCTTTGCCAAAGTACTTGTCAAAAAGCTTGGCTTGAAAAGCCATCTGACTCTGCACAAGGGTCTGGGTCAACGTTTGTGTGTGTGCTTGCTGTTGTTGAATTATCGAGGTCATAACACCATGGCAACTGTAGTTCTTCATAACACCATAGCAACACCATCACCACGCCATGTTAGCACTTTGGCATTTTTCAGACATGCAACTAGTTACTTTAGGCCGCAGCCACACTACGTAAAAAATACCAGTACAAATTTTCGTGCATATCTCACAAGTCGGTATGCAACATTACACTTTTCGGCCTGCATAGATGACGTTTTCACGCGACCAGCATGTGACGTTGTCGTACCAAAGCGTGTGCCACGTGTTGGAAAAGACCGGGAAATTCAAAAACAATAATTGTATGCTGATGCTGATGCTATACCGTACGACTAGGTAGAAAAAACGCTGTACACAGGAGATGGAGCATGAATACGACGAAAACGACAAACGTGGCTTTCTGCAGGAGTGCGCCGGTTGCTGAAAACCTACAAAGCCCATTTTGCATTTCGCGCACACGCCGCCATGACAATTTCTACTGTAATGCCATTTGTACGTGATTTTGTATTTTAATAGTGTGGTTGCAGCCTTAAGGTGAAATCAAAACAGAGTAGAAAAGAGAAGAAAAAAAGGGAAAGTACGATCAGGCAACAATTAATGGGGAAGTCCACCCCAACATGAAAACTTAATAACTTGAAGAGAGGAATGCACTGATTGCAATGGTGAAGATTTTTCCAGTCGGGATACGGGTAGGATGCCGGATGTCCCATACCGAAGTTTGAAAACTAGTCTGGGCAAGTTAGTGACGTCGGCATGATGTCATTGAGTTAAGTGAAAACTTCAAGTTGTTATAACTCGGGAACGGCTGCTCCGATCAACCTGGGATCTTCACCATTGGAATCAGTGCATTTTAGCTACAGGTTGTCAAGTTTTCATTTTAGGGTGAACTACCCCTTTAAGTGCTCCCCCCTCCCCCATACTCACCTCGCTCTTCCTCGCTGAAGATTGCGTTCAGTTGGCGGCAGAGACTCTCTTGGTCACGGATTTCTTCCAACATTCTCCTGCACAAAAAACCCAACCCAGCAGCAGGAAATTCAGACATGCATTGGGAGCCACGTTTATACTGCACGCCGACAGTCTAAGAATAATCTTGAGACAGCACGCCAGATTAGCACTGATTGTACTGGCACGGTGCAAGACCAGGTGAAGCGTGAAGAACGACCTGCACTAGGTTGTTAGACTCATCACACGCCGGAGACCAAACAAGGATCGGATAGCACCCGCTCTAGGAAACATAACCCGGCGAGACCTAGATAAACCTGTACGCGCCGGACGACCAGGTGATCCGGTGTGGTCGATGCATGCAGCATCGTCAGTCCGCGGAGATGCTCTGAACACCTGTTTGTCCGTTAGCCGGTGTACCTTGATCTAAGACTTGTAGTCACAACTATGCTCAAGGAGGGGAAGGAGGGAGGTGTACAATGGAAAGTGTCACATTGCACACAAGAGTCACACCGTGCTATGTAAAAAAGTTCACAGTTTGTGCGAGACTCTGTTAGACTGAGTTTCGGCATCTGTAGGAACACTGTGACTCTCAAGGATCAAGTGTGCAACTCTGAACACCGTAAAGAAATCAAAAAGAGACCTTGACCTGCATGGAGCGTGTTGCACAGACAGGGGAGTGCAAGTCTGAAGCTATACGCATGCAATGGCTGCAACTCACCCAGACTCTGTCATCGTTGCCCCTGCTATGAACTGAAGTGCGGACACCTGCGGATGAGACACTCCACTAGCACTCACTGCACCTTGTAACGGAAAAGACAAGTACAAATGCAGGAAACACAAATCCACAATTGCGTCAAACCCTGGCATCAAGACTATTCCTGGGCTAGCAAAGACAACATCTACATTAAACAAACCTCTCCCACCTCACCGGCTGCATCACACACTTTGTGACTATGGGTTATTCTATTACAGTTCAACAGCTACAGTTCTGCCGAAACTCATTCACCACCCATCATGTGTATTGGCAACAGCACAAGTATAACTTATGCTCACAATAGCACTTTAAAATGTAGAAGTCCCCCAACCCCTACTCCACGCATGATTCATGCACTGAACACCTGCATGCATGAATGCATACACTAAGACATACTATACTGCAGTAGAAAATACTTACTGGTCATGGCAGCAGTGCTTTCAGTATCAGAAGACACTAGCAGTTGCAGCTTCGCCCGCACATTCACAAAGTTGTAGCCAAGCTCATCAAGGACCTCCAGGAACAGCTTGAATGTCCTACGACCACCGGCAGAGACCTCTCTGAGAAATTCTTCGTTGTGATCATTGCGAATACTGCGATCCATCAGGCAGCGTTGAAAACCCTCCATAATCAGCCCGTTCGAGACCGCCGCAAGGCGAGTCTCCCGTGGTGGAAGTCTCTCGACAAACCACTGATGGTGCCTCTTGTAGCGAATATCACACCAAGGATTGTCTGGCAAGCCGAGAGAAAAAATGACACACAGTAAAGTGAGGATCCAGTTATCACAATGTGCATTATAGAAATGAACATAGGCAAAGCAGAAATTCAGTGAAAGTACCACCAAGACTACGACAACCGTGGAAATCATCAAAGCAAACAGCAAACGAAATGCACACACCTATTGTATGAGCAAATTCTAGGATAGTCTTCCTTCCATCCTATCCAAGTTATCGACCTATCATTTGTTTCACTCACCGTCGTCATTCATTCCAGCAGCGCCGTCAACAACTAAGCGACACAAGTCATCAACATTGCACTCCGGGTAGAACGGCTGAAAAACACCATCAACACACCAAAGAAAAAGAAAGGGACGTGTACTTGATTTTCTAAGTGATGAAATTCAACCTCCAGCATACTAGTGCCGGGCATGCACTGGACCACCTCATTCACACCCCAGCAATGAATGGTAAACGGGCTGAAACCTACTGCTTACCACCCTATTCAGTACTTCAGCAGTACCGTATTTCCCGATTACAAGTCCCCCCCCCCCATTTTCAGGTTTAGGCAATATTGATTTGATATATTATTTAATTTATAATTTAATTTAATTTGAGGTACCCTGTAATTTATAATTGATTTCAGTAGTAAGTCACGCTCGATTGTAAGTCGCACACTCCTTTTTACAGTTGAATTTTAGTGTAAAAAGGTGAGTCACATACGGGGATGTACGGTAATTCAGTCTATTTCCTAAAATAAAGTCGGTGCCCTGCGTGTCAGTTGTGAGTCAGTCAAGTGCCAAGTCAGGTCGGCGGGAAATCTTCGAGCTCCAGTGTGGAGAGCAGCCAACTTGATTATATTATCTATACATTGGGAGAATGAGCAGGGTGAACGCACATCCTTCTATTGCGATAACAATGTTTACCTTGATCCATCTATCCCACGTTGGCCGGTCGGTATGCGCTTGCCTTAGGCCACAGCGAATTGGTCGGACGTCTTCGCCAATCTCTGCAAAGTGCTGGCATCCGGTGCTCCTGCAGTGCTGCTGGTCATGAAGCTGGCATGGCCGGTCATAGCGGCACAGGCACGCAATGCTGGGATGGAGGCGCAGCAGGCGCTGGCCATACAGCTGCTGCAGCTCTGTGGTGGCACTGAGAATGAAGCGAACAACAGACTCGCAGTGATCTATTGTCTTCTCGCTCTTGTCGCTGTCCACTGTGATGCAAATGGCACTGGAAGAATAGGAGAGCTGAAGCTGAAACTCATTCTGGCATCTCATTGCAACTTCGAGGCCCATGCGCAAATCCTTCTTCCGGTCTGGTTTGTACTTCTGCAAGCATCGCACGGTGATTCGGCCAAAATGCGCTTGAGTGATGCTCCTGTCTGGATCTTCGTCAACCAAGTAGAGCGGCGCTGATTTGGACTCTAGCGCTTGTGACGGCTTACACTGGGCAAGGGCTGGCACATAATAGACTTTGTACCCTGTACAAAATGGATCATCTTCGCCAGCATCATAGACTACGCCATGAGATGCTAGCAGTGAAAAGAGACTCCGACGCTGCTCCCGAGATCGCACCAGACCTTCCGTGGCCTTCTCCTGCTGCCATCGGTGAATGGCTAACGACTCACACAGGATGCCATCCTTCAGCAGCTTGTACTGCTCCTTGAACTCGCGAGCCTGCTTATTCAGCAACGGTGCTGGCAAAAGGACAGCCTTGGATGCCAACATCAGCCATGGGGTGCTAGCTAGAACCTTTTTTCTTTGGCCAAAAGCTGCGGCTGCTACTCCTTCTGCCATGGCTTGTGGCTGAGGTTGTGACGTGGGCGCTGCTGCTGCTGCTGGTGATTGTAGTGGTGCTGCTCGTGGTGTGGATGCTGATGATGCTTGTGTTGCTCCAACAGGTGGCATACTAGCTGTAGCCGATGGAAAGTGGCTACCCTCATCATCAAAGACAATGAGATAGCCAAGCGACTGGTTCAAGCTCAAGAGACGAGGCACATCCACGTCAGCATCACCAAATGCATCATGAGCGATGCTGCATACCCTGTCATAGCTCATGATGAATGATGACGTCTCCTGTGCAATCGCCTCCAGTACCTCTGGGAATGGCAGCCACGAGATTGGCAACTTCTCTCTGCGACGGGATTGAATGACGCAGGCCAACTGTTCACGCAACTCTGCAACTCCTTGGTCAACTTTTGACCCAGACAGAGTGTTGTTAACAAAGATGATCGGATGGAGGCTGTCAGTATACTTCTTGCCGAGCGTCAGTTGTTGCAGTTGTTTCCTTCTTTTGCGAACATCTTCTTTCGACATACGATCCAGGTGTGTGCCAATGAGGAAAATCGGCGCTGTGGAGTTGTCGGTAAGTGCTTCGCGGGCTGTACATAGCCATGAATCGATGACATCAAAGTAGGTACAGGTGGGTTGGTTGATGTTGAGCTGATTGTCCTCGCCATCTTCATCAGTCAGGATATCTGCATACGGTGTATCCGGTGTGATGCTGGCATCAAAGACGACGCAGTAGGTGGTGCGTTCGGGTGAAAACACAAGGTCGTGTAACGCGTGGAATGGCATCTGCCCTGCCAAATCCCACACGTCAACAAACAGTGTGTTCTCACCCAAACCAGAAGTCTCATCCAGACGCTTGAAAAACGTGCCCCAAACTGCACCAGCTGCACCAGCTGCTCCACCTGCCAGACGCTGGAAGGCGTTTGTACCGCGGACATCACTTTGCCGAGAGTCAGCTCCAGCACCGATAATTTTGTCGACGATTGAGGCAGACAGCAGGGCTAGGTGATGTGACGCATCCGTTGGCTCCAATTGGTACACTCCTCTTTTGCTCTTATTCAGGGTGAAGGTAAGCTTTTCCATGTCTATGCCAAGTGTACTGACGGTCTTCGTGAACTTCTTGTCTTGCAGCGACCTCAACACTCCAGTTTTTCCACCGCGACCAGGGCCCATGAGTAGTACTCGCTCGTAGACAATGTCGGCGACGCAGCTTGAGAACACTTCCTTCCTCCTCTGCTCTTCCATAGGACTTCTTTCTACATCGCATCACAAAAACAAAAAAGCACATCCACTTTCTCATGCACTTGAGAGAGATTAGCCAGGAACTGCATGTACTACAATTAGAGAAGTATTTCGAAACTGTAGTATTGAAATGACGAATGTAAATGCGCTCATCAGCAGTCACGGTGAAACAGCCGAGTTGCGAATCAAACGTTTTCTTGTGGCATTCATCAATGAATCAGTCACCACAGTGAGGTGCAGCTAAAACAGAACCAGAATATTAACCGTATTTTCCAGGTACGTATTTTAAAAGTGAGCTCCATTGTAGGTACAGTGTCCTACCCTACTTGGACCTAACCTCTCCCCAAAGACAGTCTCCTCTTGAATTTAAAAGTCTAACAGCGTTGACATCAATACTCAACTTATTCTCTTGCTCACTGAGCAATACAATCTTTCCATTTTCTTTCTTCTGTTTTCTTTTTCAACTTAATCCTCCCTACCCAATCTCCCTTTGGTGCGTCTATGGAGCTATGAAGCCGAGACCTCTGGTTGGCGGAGCTTAATGGGCCCACCACCACACTCCATTATTCATCCCAGAGTCTGGAGATATGTGGATTTTGCTCCTCAGCAGAACATGCACGTACAAGTGCACCTACAGCGCACCCGCAGCAGCGGACACAAAGCCACCATACTGCACTAATCTACATGCAACAAAATAAGGACATCACATGCACTCAAAATGTAGACGGATCTGCATAAGGGTACGTGACTAGTAGCGTCCGCTTAGCCGTGCCAAATAAATGCAAATAAATCGAAACAAAAATAAATCAACTAGAAACACTGAGTGCCTGCCTGGCCAAGTTCTCAAGTCCTCAAGTCCTTTTATTACTATACGGCACTCGTTGCACAACAATAACTAACTTGACCAGACAGGAAAGACTGCGTGTGCAAAAGCGCTGCTCAAGCACACCACGGACACCCCAGCCGACACGGACTCTATTAGAAAGAACCGAGAAGGGATCAATATTCGTTTGTGCTAAAGACTTCTTGATGATCATCAACTTACCCGCTGCAGTTGCAATCAAGAACATCCATATTGCCGACAAGATTGGAACAAATCCGTCATAGGAGATGAGAAGAGTGAGTTGATCATACAGAAGTAAACAAACGGTTGAAAAGAACACACCACAGACAAGCAGAAAATCAATATACACTGGAAGATTATTCCCGCAGCTATGCAAAAGATGTTACTTCAGTAACGTCTGGCGCTAGGCAGGGTCCACACAGCTTTAATTCCGTGTTTGTTTGTTTGTTGTTTGTTTGTGCCATCGGCATGCCTGGCGCTATCCCGTACCTGTACCGTACCGTACCATCAAAGACATCAATACAGTGTTATACGATATAAGGATGTCGTATAGCATGTCGCACAACAGTACGATGAAATTATGGGAGAAACCAGCGACCGTTTGGGAACAATGAACATTACAACAGTCTTATTGTGAGTGAGAGTCTGGCCACGTCTCTGAAGATCAGCAGCGAGTGCTATCCCGAGCATTATGCTGGCATTACAAAAGCATAGACAGGATGCGTATTATAGGAGACCCAAGTTGCTGAAGATCAGTAGTCATTGCTGATAACGTGCAGAAAAACTAAATCCGCAGCCTCTTTTGCCGTCCGACAGGATGCGTATTATAGGAGACTGTAAAGTTATGTAATGTGCTCCACAAGCAACCATACATTTGGCCGTCAGCAACAGTTAACTTAACTTAAGCACAAGTACGCTATCAAGGCAAGGACATTACCGTAAAAGCCCGTGTACAGTCAACTTCGCCAATAACGACTGCGGATATAACGACAGAATTTCCGTGCCCAGAGCAAAGTCCCATCCAACTGTAATACATATAATGGGACTTCGGGTATAACGACACTTCGCGAATAAGGACACTTTTCTGATGCCCCGCCGAGTGTCGCTATAAGCGAAGTTGACTGTATAGGCCCCCGGGCGTATAGAATAGCAGCCTCGATTTCCTGGGCGTATACAAAGGCACGGGCGTTATTTTGGAACCGGGCGTATACTTGGAATAGGGATAGCAGTAAGTATTGGGTATCAGTACCTGTACATGTACTGGTGTTTCCGGCATACCTGGGCGTATACATGGGCATGGGCGCTATTTTGAAACAAAGTGTTGTCTTCCCCTGACTAGGCATGTACACGGAGAGTGGGCGTAATTTCGAGTGGGCGTATACACGGGCTTTTACGGTAAAGCAAAGGTGCTGTCTTCTTGACCACTGTGTCATCAGAGCCCCCTTTTCGCCTCTGCATGCGTACTCAAGATTATTTTACTAAAGCAAAAGTGCTGTCATTTTGACCTCTGTGTCAGTGGAGCCCCCCTTTTTGCCTTCCCTAGGTTGGGGAGGGGGGGGGGGGGCGGTCGCAACGTGCAACACTGTGAGGGGGGGGGGGGTCGCCTGTGCGAGCAACGTTGTGCTTGGATCGTGCGTGGAGTTGTGTACTACATGTATTGTCGCGTCTTGCAACATGTTCTTCCAAAGATTCTCTTTACAACTTCAAGAACTGTTTCTCTGTGTGTGGGTGAAGGGCACTAGCGTGAGTGAGAATGATAGTATTTCCAATCAAACTCTGATGACAAAAATTGCACTTTCCAATAGCCATAAGAGAGTTAAAAGCACGTGTTATGTGGTATTGCACTTTGCAATGGACTTAATTACTGATTTCTTGGCCATTGCCAATCACTGGCTATGTTACTGTGTTGTCCTGAGCACAAAACGACGTAGTTATGCAACAGGTAGAGGTTTGGTCGGGTAACTAGTTTGGGCATTTCTATCCGGGTAGCGCGGGTACCCTATCGGGTATATGTGGCATAGTTTGTGCAGTTAGTGTGCACTTGCGATAGGTAGAAAGTGTACATTAAGCACAGTGCTGCCAACCTGTTGTATTTTTCCGTATTTGTACAGAAATTCATTCCTTTGTCTGCAGTACGGAAATTGACAGAATTGTACGGAAAACTGAGAGAGAAGTATGGATGAGCTGACTACGAACACATTTTTCTTCAAGAGGAAGTTAAGGCAAAAATTAACACCAGTTGTAGTCTTCGGGGTGCTGAGTCGAATGGTCTTGGTCCGAGAAAGAGGAGACGCTCCCTTCCTACTTGAATCCCAATCGAACTCGCGCACTTCCACCGAAACTGGGTGACTTCGCCCTACTAGATGGGGATTGGTATGCAAAATGTCACTAAAAGCGCCATTTCGTTCTTATAAAAGCACGGATGACCGCGATTGGCCCATATGTTGTACTCTTTTGGACGCTGAGTCGACTGGTTTTGGTCCGAAAAGTCTGAGATGCAGCGTTCCTCCTTTATTCCCAATCGAACATGGTTGAACAAGCGGTCACGTGCTCCTGGGTGCCCAAATCACCTGGTCACCACGCCAGCAGGCGACAACTTTCGCACCAAGGTTCAACTCGAGTTCAACTCGAGTGACAGGACTGCACCCAAAAAAGGTCAAACAGGCTAGTAAGTTGTACCCTGCAGGCACGGTGACCAGGTGACTGGCGTATGCAGGAGCACGTGACCGCTTGTTCAACCATGTTCGATTGGGAATAAAGGAGGAACGCTGCATCGCAGCCTTTTCGGACCAAAACCAATCGACTCAGCATCCCAAAGACTACAACATATGGGCCAGTCGCGGTCATCCATGCTTTTATAAGAACGAAATGGCGCTTTTAGTGACATTTTGCATACAAATCCCAATCTAGTAGGGCGCAGTCACCCAGTTTCGGTGGAAGTGCGCGAGTTCGATTGGGATTCAAGTAGGAAGGGAGCGTCTCAGCTTCCTCGGACCACGACTATTCGACTCAGCACCCCGAAGACTACAACTGGTGAAATTTTAATTTTGGCCTTAACTTCCCCTTTCATGTACATGATATGGTACTACATGTACATGTACATGACTATGTACATAATTGCATGCAGAGCACATAAAACTGCGGAGTAGACCTACTTTCACGCTAAAAACAGTGTTCCTGACTGCGACCCCGAGCATCAGACAGTGACAAAGCTTTCAAGCGCTGTGTACGTATGTTGCACACCATTGCTGGCTGTCCTACACTAGGCTACAGTTCCCGTGACGTATCGCTTCCCGGGACCAAGACTCTTCCTTTTCTTCTTTTGATAATGCTATTTTCCGTGGTTGGATTCACCCTCCCCTTCTTGTATTGGCTATGTGGTATTATGTACCATGAAGTGGAGACGATAAATAAAAAAATAAAAGTACGACTTACTGAGCACCCGGTATATAGGGTACCCCAAAGACTACAAATGTCGCAAAAAATACTTTACAAATCATGGGATTTAAAAACAAATGGTAGTACGGAAAACCTCTGGAAAATACGGAAATTCAGCAGTCCGAGTACGCAAATCAGACCGAGCAGGTTGGCAGCACTGTAAGCACATAGCCGTGCTTTTTACATGCACCGTTGCAAAAAAAAAAAACGTACTCCAACTACGCTATTGGGTTCTAAGAAGCAAACTGCTACCGGAATACCCGCTCTAATAACGGGTAGCACGGGTACCGGACTACTCGATGACACCCCTACAAAGATGCAGTATCAGCTACTTCTGCCGAACACAACATCCCAATGCCTGAAACCGCATTCATAAAGATTATTTTGCCGGCTGTCCAAGGAGTAACGGAGCTTCCCAGTTAATGTACACAAGAAACCATCCATGACTAGATAGAACAGACAG
>NC_088650.1:14130721-14211677 GCF_964019385.1 Sycon ciliatum | reverse complement strand
GTGTGTGTGTGTGTGTGTGTGTGTGTGTGTGTGTGTGTGTGTGTGTGTGCACATGCATGCTTGTGTTTGTTTGCTGTCTGTTGTGTTTTTCAGGAGAAGTGTGCCAGAGATGTTTCGTGCAATATGGACTGGACAGGATAAGAACACGTAGCTTGGTACGCGCTCGTTTGCGCACGTGTACATGCTTGATATGTGCTCGTTTGTGCACGTGTCCATGCTTGATATGTGCTCGTTTGTACACGTGTCCATGCTTGATATGTGCTCGTTTGCGCACGTGCACATGCTTGATATGTGCTTGTTTGTGCACGTGTCCATGTTTGCTTGATACATGCACGTTTTTTGTGCGTGTGTGCATGCATGTATGTTTATGTGTATGTGTGCATCAGCACACCATCATTTGCCTAGGTTAGCAACTAGCCACAGCGATGTTTGAGATATTCCTGATTGATAAATTGCCACCCGAATTCCATCACCATACCCCTAGAGTTGTATTATTACCACTCCGTTCCATCATGATAATAATTTCTTGACGAGATATTTTACACCATTTACTTCATCAGTCTCCTCAACAGCTGGAGGAACTGAGTCTGGCGGGGAACATACACTTTAGGAACGTCAGCCATTGCAGTCCAGTCCCCCAGACACACAATTACAAGCACCCTGTACACACATGTACACAGCCAAATCGGGGACCGTCAAGGCCGAGAGGGGAGAGAATGGTTTGCCTGTTCGGTGAATGCATGGGCAGTGGTCGGCAGTGAAGAAAAGAAATGCAAATTACAGATGTGTGGGAGAAAGAGAGACAGAGACAGAGATGAAGGAGAGGACGAGAGAGAGAGAGAGGCCGGAGTCAGACTCACACATAGAAATACTAGTACATAGAGCAGCTAGCTGTGGTCATACATGGGGGTAAGTGGCTGCTGTCACTCTAGGACATGCTACCGTTCAGTCAGTGTTTGTAGAGGGATGGAAACAATTGATGCATGACAGTCCGGGGATAGGGGGCTGGGATGCATAGCAGAAAATCAGGATAGGAGGAAAGGCATGTACTAGTAGTAGTACAGTGAGGATAGGGATAGAAATACATAACAGACTGAATTCTGTTCATCAGCACATTGCAATAGAAGAAATGCAGTAACACATAATAGAAGTTTGATCCAAAACAAGACACGCCGAAGAAGCAGCGGAGAGAGAGAGAGAGAGAGAGACAGAGAGAGAGAGAGAGAGAGAGAGAGAGAGAGAGAGAGAGAGAGAGAGAGAGAGAGGGAGAGAGAGAGAGAGAGAGAGAGAGAGAGAGAGAGAGAGAGAGAGAGAGAGAGAACGAGAGAGCGAGCATCATGTATTTACATGTACAGCGCAGCCCAGCGGACTGGACCACTGCACAGGCTCTGGAAGGCAGACACAGAGCAATGTGCAGCAATCACGTGACAGCGGACACGACCAGCACTAGTGGCAGCATACACACAAGAAATAGGAAAAAAGCGTTTCGCAAATGCAGCTGCACTCCGTGTACGTGCACAGCGTAGTGCAGTTAGAGTTTGCATTAGCCAGGCGGTTTAACTAGAGTGTGTAAGTGGCTACTAAAGACAGGACACTAGATATTTCAAGCAAGCCTACAAACACAGATTGCTCCAGTGGAAAAGCAGCAGCCAGCTACATGTAAGTTAGGGGGGGGGCAAACAAGATACTGTCGAAGACACCCTATGTTGAGACCTACATGTAACTAAAATATTGCTTGTTGTAGCTAGTAGCTATCCGGGCATGGTCTACAAGTACAATCAAGTGTGTGCACACTCATACACACACACACACACACACACACACACACACACACACACACACACACACACACACACACACACACACACACACACACACACACATACATACACACACACACAGACACACACACACACACACACACACACACACACACACACACACACACACACACACACACACACACACACCGACTACATGTACTGAGAGGAACATTAAAAAAACAAGCAACGTCCATGGAAAACAAGAATGCCAGCTTGCAGCACATTGCACTGCACTTGCTGAGAAAAGCAGGTCAGAATCAACAACGGTTGGAGGAGAGGGAAAGCACAGAAACTCGGAGGGTGGCTATGACATGACATACAGCGTAGCACGTTAAGCAGAACTAAAGCTGCGGCTACTGTTGTTCCAGGGTACGGTATATACAATGATCACATGTACTTGTGTTACTTATATCCATGGTGACCCATGGTGATGCTGGTAGCCATCTTGATGCTGGTATCCATGGTGATGGAGTGGCGTAAACAGGTCACTGGCTCAGTTGGATGGCTCAGTCGTACTGCAGGCAACAACAGAAGTACATGGCACAAGGACAACATTGGAAATTGGTCCTGCTAGCTACCATTGACTAAATTTTCAACCGCACAATCTCCCTTTCATTGGAGTTGGACGACATTGTTCACCGACTAGCTTTTCTGCTTTTACAATACTCCCTGAGCACAACCACCTGTATAGCCTCACAGAGCAATTACCAGCAGTTCCACACAAACACATTGCAAAGTACAGTCAAATCTGTCGTAAGCGACCGCCCCTTGGTGCAAGAAAAAGCGGTCGCTTACGGCAGATGGTCTCTTACGGCAGATGTATGGTAAATCCGGCATACCAGGTATATGCTTCCATGTACTCAAATCGACGAGAATAATGTGATTTTTTATATCATTTTATTTGATATTCAACGACGACCATACCCGTATAGTACGCGTATGCGACACGGCAGTAGATCGACACTGCCTGGACTTGAGAGCTACAGGCTAAGCCTCAGTACAGGCCAGGCGCAAGTCGATCGCACTTGCAAGACAGCGCATTTTCACACTTTGCAGTTGACAGCGCACTGGCAAGTACAGTTTCGCACCTTACTGAACCTGGGTCGCGGTCGCTTACAGCAGATTTGAATGCAGCCACCGTGCATGAAATCGCGGTCGCTGGTCGCGCCCAGCAGATGGTCGCTCTGGACAGATCAGTTTGTATGTGAAACCGTCGGTGCACGGAAAATCGGTCGCTAACGGTAGATGGTCGCCTACAGCAGAGGTCGCTAACGGCAGATTTGACTGTATGAATGTGAACTATGGCCAGCAGAAGCAGCAGCACCACCATCACCACCATCACCGCCACCACAACCACCACCAGCAGTCGCAACAAAAGCAGCAGCAGCAGCAGCAGTACCAATAACAGAAGCACCAGCAGTAGCACTAGCAGCAGCAGCAACAGCAGCAGCAGCAGCAGCAGAATGGAGCCAGTACTCACCTCAGCAGCACCTTGATGTCACAGACACGCAAGGGACAAACCTCACGCACCAGCTTGATAATGTGATCTGTGCACGGTGGACTGGTACGCTTACTAATCCAGTAGCTGAGGATGGCCTTCGCATCACGATGATCAGGAGCTTGCTTACGACGTCTGCGGCATGAATCTTTGATGACCTGCTCAGCGTTCTTCCAGTCTCCAGTCACTTCCTCCACAACAGCACAGGCCAGCTCATCTGAACAATCAATAGTAACCATGGGAACACCATAGTTTTAGGAATTAATAATTAGAGGCCACATGCCACGTACTGCTCTTTTCTCTCCGAAACTCAACATTTGCAAGCCAGATATGAAAGAAAGAAAAAATCAACAGTCACACCACCAGGACTCGAACCAGGGACCTTGCTATTGACTAAAGATTTTTCTTTCTTTCATATCTGGCTTGCAAGTGTTGATTTTTGGAGAGAAAAGAGCAGTGCGTGGCATGTGGCCTCTAATTTCCTAAAACTTTGAAATTCTCCGTGTAGTCCAAATTTGAAATTGCAATGGTAACACCATAGTAACATTTCTTCATAACACCATGGCAACTGTATTTCTTCATAACACCATGGCAACTGTAGTTCTTCATAACACCATAGCAACACCATCACCACGCCATGTTAGCACTTTGGCATTTTTCAGACATGCAACTTTAGGCCGCAGCCACACTACGTAAAAAATACCAGTACAAATTTTCGTGCATATCTCACAAGTCGGTATGCAACATTACACTTTTCGGCCTGCATAGATGACGTTTTCACGCGACCAGCATGTGACGTTGTCGTACCAAAGCGTGTGCCACGTGTTGGAAAAGACCGGGAAATTCAAAAACAATAATTGTATGCTGATGCTGATGCTATGCCGTACGACTAGGTAGAAAAAACGCTGTACACAGGAGATGGAGCATGAATACGACGAAAACGACAAACGTGGCTTTCTACAGGAGTGCGCCGGTTGCTGAAAACCTACAAAGCCCATTTTGCATTTCGCGCACACGCCGCCATGACAATTTCTACTGTAATGCCATTTGTACGTGATTTTGTATTTTAATAGTGTGGTTGCAGCCTTAAGGTGAAATCAAAACAGAGTAGAAAAGAGAAGAAAAAAGGGAAAGTACGATCAGGCAACAATTAATGGGGAAGTTCAACCCAACATGAAAACTTAATAACTTGAAGAGAGGAATGCACTGATTGCAATGGTGAAGATTTTTCCAGTCGGGATACGGGTAGGATGCCGGATGTCCCATACCGAAGTTTGAAAACTAGTCTGGGCAAGTTAGTGACGTCGGCATGATGTCATTGAGTTAAGTGAAAACTTCAAGTTGTTATAACTCGGGAACGGCTGCTCCGATCAACCTGGGATCTTCACCATTGGAATCAGTGCATTTTAGCTACAGGTTGTCAAGTTTTCATTTTAGGGTGAACTACCCCTTTAAATGCTCCCCCCTCCCCCATACTCACCTCGCTCTTCCTCGCTGAAGATTGCGTTCAGTTGGCGGCAGAGACTCTCTTGGTCACGGATTTCTTCCAACATTCTCCTGCACAAAAAAACCCAACCCAGCAGCAGGAAATTCAGACATGCATTGGGAGCCACGTTTATACTGCACGCCGACAGTCTAAGAATAATCTTGAGACAGCACGCCAGATTAGCACTGATTGTACTGGCACGGTGCAAGACCAGGTGAAGCGTGAAGAACGACCTGCACTGGGTTGTTAGACTCATTACACGCCGGAGACCAAACAAGGATCGGATAGCACCCGCTCTAGGAAACATAACCCGGCGAGACCTAGATAAACCTGTACGCGCCGGACGACCAGGTGATCCGGTGTGGTCGATGCATGCAGCATCGTCAGTCCGCGGAGATGCTCTGAACACCTGTTTGTCCGTTAGCCGGTGTACCTTGATCTAAGACTTGTAGTCACAACAATGCTCAAGGAGGGGAAGGAGGGAGGTGTACAATGGAAAGTGTCACATTGCACACAAAAGGCACACCGTGCTATGTAAAAAAGTTCACAGTTTGTGCGAGACTCTGTTAGACTGAGTTTCGGCATCTGTAGGAACACTGTGACTCTCAAGGATCAAGTGTGCAACTCTGGACACCGTGAGGAAATCAAAAAGAGACCTTGACCTGCATGGAGCGTGTTGCACAGACAGGGGAGTGCAAGTCTGAAGCTATACGCATGCAATGGCTGCAACTCACCCAGACTCTGTCATCGTTGCCCCTGCTATGAACTGAAGTGCGGACACCTGTGGATGAGACACTCCACTAGCACTCACTGCACCTTGTAACGGAAAAGACAAGTACAAATGCAGGAAACACAAATCCACAATTGCGTCAAACCCTGGCATCAAGACTATTCCTGGGCTAGCAAAGACAACATCTACATTAAACAAACCTCTCCCACCTCACCGGCTGCATCACACACTTTGTGACTATGGGTTATTCTATTACAGTTCAACAGCTACAGTTCTGCCGAAACTCATTCACCACCCATCATGTGTATTGGCAACAGCACAAGTATAACTTATGCTCACAATAGCACTTTAAAATGTAGAAGTCCCCCAACCCCTACTTTACGCATGATTCATGCACTGAACACCTGCATGCATGAATGCATACACTAAGACATACTATACTGCAGTAGAAAATACTTACTGGTCATGGCAGCAGTGCTTTCAGTATCAGACGACACTAGCAGTTGCAGCTCCGCCCGCACATTCACAAAGTTGTAGCCAAGCTCATCAAGGACCTCCAGGAACAGCTTGAATGTCCTACGACCACCGGCAGAGACCTCTCTGAGAAATTCTTCGTTGTGATCAGTGCGAAGACTGCGATCCATCAGGCAGCGTTGAAAACCCTCCATAATCAGCCCGTTCGAGACCGCCGCAAGGCGAGTCTCCCGTGGTGGAAGTCTCTCGACAAACCACTGATGGTGCCTCTTGTAGCGAATATCACACCAAGGATTGTCTGGCAAGCCGAGAGAAAAAATGACACACAGTAAAGTGAGGATCCAGTTATCACAATGTGCATTATAGAAATGAACATAGGCAAAGCAGAAATTCAGTGAAAGTACCACCAAGACTACAACAACCGTGGAAATCATCTAAGCAAACAGCAAACGAAATGCACACACCTATTGTATGAGCAAATTCTAGGATAGTCTTCCTTCCATCCTATCCAAGTTATCGACCTATCATTTGTTTCACTCACCGTCGTCATTCATTCCAGCAGCGCCGTCAACAACTAAGCGACACAAGTCATCAACATTGCACTCCGGGTAGAACGGCTGAAAAACACCATCAACACACCAAAGAAAAAGAAAGGGACGTGTACTTGATTTTCTAAGTGATGAAATTCAACCTCCAGCATACTAGTGCCGGGCATGCACTGGACCACCTCATTCACACCCCAGCAATGAATGGTAAACGGGCTGAAACCTACTGCTTACCACCCTATTCAGTACTTCAGCAGTACCGTATTTCCCGATTACAAGTCCCCCCCCCCATTTTCAGGTTTAGGCAATATTGATTTGATATAATTATTATTTAATTTATAATTGAATTTATTTTGAGGTACCCTGTAATTTATAATTGACTTCAGTAGTAAGTCACGCTCGATTGTAAGTCGCACACTCCTTTTTACAGTTGAATTTTAGTGTAAAAAGGTGAGTCACATTCGGGGAAGTACGGTAATTCAGTCTATTTCCTAAAATAAAGTCGGTGCCCTGCGTGTCAGTTGTGAGTCAGTCAAGTGCCAAGTCAGGTCGGCGGGAAATCTTCGAGCTCCAGTGTGGAGAGCAGCCAACTTGATTATATTATCTATACATTGGGAGAATGAGCAGGGTGAACGCACATCCTTCTATTGCGATAACAATGTTTACCTTGATCCATCTATCCCACGTTGGCCGGTCGGTATGCGCTTGCCTTAGGCCACAGCGAATTGGTCGGACGTCTTCGCCAATCTCTGCAAAGTGCTGGCATCCGGTGCTCCTGCAGTGCTGCTGGTCATGAAGCTGGCATGGCCGGTCATCGCGGCACAGGCACGCAATGCTGGGATGGAGGCGCAGCAGGCGCTGGCCATACAGCTGCTGCAGCTCTGTGGTGGCACTGAGAATGAAGCGAACAACAGACTCGCAGTGATCTATTGTCTTCTCGCTCTTGTCGCTGTCCACTGTGATGCAAATGGCACTGGAAGAATAGGAGAGCTGAAGCTGAAACTCATTCTGGCATCTCATTGCAACTTCGAGGCCCATGCGCAAATCCTTCTTCCGGTCTGGTTTGTACTTCTGCAAGCATCGCACGGTGATTCGGCCAAAATGCGCTTGAGTGATGCTCCTGTCTGGATCTTCGTCAACCAAGTAGAGCGGCGCTGATTTGGACTCTAGCGCTTGTGACGGCTTACACTGGGCAAGGGCTGGCACATAATAGACTTTGTACCCTGTACAAAATGGATCATCTTCGCCAGCATCATAGACTACGCCATGAGACGCTAGCAGTGAAAAGAGACTCCGGCGCTGCTCCCGAGATCGCACCAGACCTTCTGTGGCCTTCTCCTGCTGCCATCGGTGAATGGCTAACGACTCACACAGGATGCCATCCTTCAGCAGCTTGTACTGCTCCTTGAACTCGCGAGCCTGCTTATTCAGCAACGGTGCTGGCAAAAGGACAGCCTTGGATGCCAACATCAGCCATGGGGTGCTAGCTAGAACCTTTTTTCTTTGGCCAAAAGCTGCGGCTGCTACTCCTTCTGCCATGGCTTGTGGCTGAGGTTGTGACGTGGGCGCTGCTGCTGCTGCTGCTGGTGATTGTAGTGGTGCTGCTCGTGGTGTGGATGCTGATGATGCTTGTGTTGCTCCAACAGGTGGCATACTAGCTGTAGCCGATGGAAAGTGGCTACCCTCATCATCAAAGACAATGAGATAGCCAAGCGACTGGTTCAAGCTCAAGAGACGAGGCACATCCACGTCAGCATCACCAAATGCATCATGAGCGATGCTGCATACCCTGTCATAGCTCATGATGAATGATGACGTCTCCTGTGCAATCGCCTCCAGTACCTCTGGGAATGGCAGCCACGAGATTGGCAACTTCTCTCTGCGACGGGATTGAATGACGCAGGCCAACTGTTCACGCAACTCTGCAACTCCTTGGTCAACTTTTGACCCAGACAGAGTGTTGTTAACAAAGATGATCGGATGGAGGCTGTCAGTATACTTCTTGCCGAGCGTCAGTTGTTGCAGTTGTTTCCTTCGTTTGCGAACATCTTCTTTCGACATACGATCCAGGTGTGTGCCAATGAGGAAAATCGGCGCTGTGGAGTTGTCGGTAAGTGCTTCGCGGGCTGTACATAGCCATGAATCGATGACATCAAAGTAGGTACAGGTGGGTTGGTTGATGTTGAGCTGATTGTCCTCGCCATCTTCATCAGTCAGGATATCTGCATACGGTGTATCCGGTGTGATGCTGGCATCAAAGACGACGCAGTAGGTGGTGCGTTCGGGTGAAAACACAAGGTCGTGTAACGCGTGGAATGGCATCTGCCCTGCCAAATCCCACACGTCAACAAACAGTGTGTTCTCACCCAAACCAGAAGTCTCATCCAGACGCTTGAAAAACGTGCCCCAAACTGCACCAGCTGCACCAGCTGCTCCACCTGCCAGACGCTGGAAGGCGTTTCTACCGCGGACATCACTTTGCCGAGAGTCAGCTCCAGCATCGATAATTTTGTCGACGATTGAGGCAGACAGCAGGGCTAGGTGACGTGACCCATCCGTTGGCTCCAATTGGTACACTCCTCTTTTGCTCTTATTCAGGGTGCAGGTAAGCTTTTCCATGTCTATGCCAAGTGTACTGGCGGTCTTCGTGAACTTCTTGTCTTGCAGCGACCTCAACACTCCAGTTTTTCCACCGCGACCAGGGCCCATGAGTAGTACTCGTTCGTAGACAATGTCGGCGATGCAGCTTGAGAACACTTCCTTCCTCCTCTCCTCATACATACTTCTTCCTACATCGCATCACAAAAACAAAAAAGCACATCCACTTTCTCAGGCACTTGAGAGAGATTAGCCAGGAACTGCATGTACTACAATTAGAGAAGTATTTTTGAAACTGTAGTATTGAAATGACGAATGTAAATGCGCTCATCATCAGTCACGGTGAAACAGCCGAGTTGCGAATCAAACGTTTTCTTGTGGCATTCATCAATGAATCAGTCACCACAGTGAGGTGCAGCTAAAACAGAACCAGAATATTAACCGTATTTTCCAGGTACGTATTTTAAAAGTGAGCTCCATTGTAGGTACAGTGTCCTACCCTACTTGGACCTAACCTCTCCCCAAAGACAGTCTCCTCTTGAATTTAAAAGTCTAACAGCGTTGACATCAATACTCAACTTATTCTCTTGCTCACTGAGCAATACAATCTTTCCATTTTCTTTCTTCTGTTTTCTTTTTCAACTTAATCCTCCCTACCCAATCTCCCTTTGGTGCGTCCATGGAGCTATGAAGCCGAGACCTCTGGTTGGCGGAGCTTAATGGGCCCACCACCACACTCCATTATTCATCCCAGAGTCTGGAGATATGTGGATTTTGCTCCTCAGCAGAACATGCACGTACAAGTGCACCTACAGCACACCCGCAGCAGCGGACACAAAGCCACCGTACTGCACTGATCTACATGCAACAAAATAAGGACATCACATGCACTCAAAATGTAGACGGATCTGCATAAGGGTACGTGACTAGTAGCGTCCGCTTAGCCGTGCCAAATAAATGCAAATAAATCGAAACGAAAATAAATCAACTAGAAACACTGAGTGCCTGCCTGCCCAAGTTCTCAAGTCCTCAAGTCCTTTTATTACTATACGGCACTCGTTACACAACAATAACTAACTTGACCAGACAGGAAAGACTGCGTGTGCAAAAGTGCTGCTCAAGCACACCACGGACACCCCAGCCGACACGGACTCTATTAGAAAGAACCGAGAAGGGATCAATATTCGTTTGTGCTAAAGACCTCTTGATGATCATCAACTTACGCGCTGCAGTTGCAATCAAGAACATCAATATTGCCGACAAGATTGGAACAAATCCGTCATAGGAGATGAGAAGAGTGAGTTGATCATACAGAAGTAAACAAACGGTTGAAAAGAACACACCACAGACAAGCAGAAAATCAATATACACTGGAAGATTATTCCCGCAGCTATGCAAAAGATGTTACTTCAGTAACGTCTGGCGCTAGGCAGGGTCCACACAGCTTTAATTCCGTGTTTGTGTGTTTGTTGTTTGTTTGTGCCATCGGCATGCCTGGCGCTATCCCGTACCTGTACCGTACCGTACCATCAAAGACATCAATACAGTGTTATACGGTATAAGGATGTCGTATAGCATGTCGCACAACAGTACGATGAAATTATGGGAGAAACCAGCGACCGTTTGGGAACGATGAACATTACAACAGTCTTATTGTGAGTGAGAGTCTGGCCACGTCTCTGAAGATCAGCAGCGAGTGCTATCCCGAGCATTATGCTGGCATTACAAAAGCATAGACAGGATGCGTATTATAGGAGACCCAAGTTGCTGAAGATCAGTAGTCATTGCTGATAACGTGCAGAAAAACTAAATCCGCAGCCTCTTTTGCCGTCCGACAGGATGCGTATTATAGGAGACTGTAAAATTATGTAATGTGCTCCACAAGCAACCATGCATTTGGCCGTCAGCAACAGTTAACTGAACTTGAGCACAAGCACGCTATCAAGGCAAGGACATTACCGTAAAAGCCCGTGTATAGTCAACTTCGCTAAGAACGACTGCGGATATAACGACAATTCGCGAATAACGACAGAATTTCCGTGCCCAGAGCAAAGTCCCATCCAACTGTAATACATATAATGGGACTTCGGGTATAACGACACTTCGCGAATAAGGACACTTTTCTGATGCCCCGCCGAGTGTCGTTATAAGCGAAGTTGACTGTATAGGCCCCCGGGCGTATAGAATAGCAGCCTCGATTTCCTGGGCGTATACAAAGGCACGGGCGTTATTTTGGAACCGGGCGTATACTTGGAATAGGGATAGCAGTAAGTATTGGGTATCAGTACCTGTACATGTACTAGTGTTTCCGGCATACCTGGGCGTATACATGGGCATGGGCGCTATTTTGAAACAAAAGTGTTGTCTTCCCCTGACTGGGCATGTACACGGAGAGTGGGCGTAATTTCGAGTGGGCGTATACACGGGCTTTTACGGTAAAGCAAAGGTGCTGTCTTCTTGACCACTGTGTCATCAGAGCCCCCTTTTCGCCTCTGCATGCGTACTCAAGATTATTTTACTAAAGCAAAAGTGCTGTCATTTTGACCTCTGTGTCAGTGGAGCCCCCCTTTTCGCCTTCGCTATGCTCGGGGGGGGGGGGGGGTCGCAACGTGCAACACTGTGCTTGGATCGTGCGTGGAGTTGTGTACTACATGTATTGTCGCGTCTTGCAACATGTTCTTCCAAAAACTCTCTTTACAACTTCAAGAACTGTTTCTCTGTGTGTGGGTGAAGGGCACTAGCGTCAGGGTGAATGACAGTATTTCCAATCAAACTCTGATGACAAAAATTGCACATTCCAATAGCCATAAGAGAGTTAAAAGCACGTGTTAGGTGGTATTGCACTTTGCAGTGGACTTAATTACTGATTTCTTGGCCATTGCCAATCACTGGCTATGTTACTGTGTTGTCCTGAGCACAACACAACGTGGTTATGCAACAGGTAGAGGTTTGGTCGGGTAACTAGTTTGGGCATTTCTATCCGGGTAGCGCGGGTACCCTATCGGGTATATGTGGCATAGTTTGTACAGTGAGTGTGCACTTGCGATAGGTAGAAAGTGTACAGTAAGCACAGTGCTGCCAACCTTCCGTATTTTTCCGTATTTGTACGGAAATTCACTCCTTTGTCTGCTGTACGGAAATTGACAGAATTGTACGGAAAACTGAGAGAGAAGTATGGATGAGCTGACTACGAACCAATTTTTCTTCAAGGGGAAGTTAAGGCAAAAATTAAAACCAGTTGTAGTCTTTGGGGTGCTGAGTCGAATGGTCTTGGTCCGAGAAAGCGGAGACGCTCCCTTCCTACTTGAATCCCAATCGAACTCGCGCACTTTCACCAAAACTGGGTGACTGAGCCCTACTAGATGGGGATTTGTATGGAAAATGTCACTAAAAGCGCCATTTCGTTCTTATAAAAGCACGGATGACCGCGATTGGCCCTTAGTTGTACTCTTTTGGACGCTGAGTCGACTGGTTTTGGTCCGAAAAGTCTGCGATGCAGCGTTCCTCCTTTATTCCCAATCGAACATGGTTGAACAAGCGGTCACGTGCTCCTGGGAGCCCAAATCACCTGGTCACCACGCCAGCAGGCGACAACTTTCACACCAAGGTTCAACTCGAGTTCAACTCGAGTGACAGGACTGCACCCAAAAAAGGTCAAACAGGCTAGTAAGTTGTACCCTGCAGGCACGGTGACCAGGTGACTGGCGTACGCAGGAGCACGTGACCGCTTGTTCAACCATGTTCGATCGGGAATAAAGGAGGAACGCTGCATCGCAGCCTTTTCGGACCAAAACCAATCGACTCAGCATCCCAAAGACTACAACATATGGGCCAGTCGCGGTCATCCATGCTTTTATAAGAACGAAATGGCGCTTTTAGTGACATTTTGCATACAAATTCCAATCTAGTAGGGCGAAGTCACCCAGTTTCGGTGGAAGTGCGCGAGTTCGATTGGGATTCAAGTAGGAAGGGAGCGTCTCAGCTTCCTTGGACCATGACCATTCGACTCAGCACCCCGAAGACTACAACTGGTGAAATTTTAATTTTGGCCTTAAAGGGGAAGTATACCCTAAAATCAAATTTTCACCAGTTGTAGTCTTCGGGGTGCTGAGTCGAATGGTCTTGGTCCGAGGAAGCTGCGACGCTCCCTTCCTACTTGAATCCCAATCGAACTCGCGCACTTCCACCGAAACTGGGTGACTGCGCCCTACTAGATGGGGATTTGTATGCAAAATGTCACTAAAAGCGCCATTTCGTTCTTATAAAAGCACGGATGACCGCGATTGGCCCATATGTTGTAGTCTTTTGGACGCTGAGTCGACTGGTTTTGGTCCGAAAAGGCTGCGATGCAGCGTTCCTCCTTTATTCCCAATCGAACATGGTTGAAGAAGCGGTCACGTGCTCCTGGGTGCCCAAATCACCTGGTCACCGCGCCAGCAGGCGACAACTTTCACACCAAGGTTCAACTCGAGTTCAACTCGAGTGACAGGACTGCACCCAAAAAAGGTCAAACAGGCTAGTAAGTTGTACCCTGCAGGCACGGTGACCAGGCGACTGGTGTACGCACGAGCACGTGACCGCTTCTTCAACCATGTTCGATTGGGAATAAAGGAGGAACGCTGCATCGCAGCCTTTTCGGACCAAAACCAGTCGACTCAGCGTCCAAAAGACTACAACATATGGGCCAATCGCGGTCATCCGTGCTTTTATAAGAACGAAATGGCGCTTTTAGTGACATTTTGCATACAAATCCCCATCTAGTAGGGCGCAGTCACCCAGTTTCGGTGGAAGTGAGCGAGTTCGATTGGGATTCAAGTAGGAAGGGAGCGTCTCAGCTTCCTCGGACCAAGACCATTCGACTCAGCACCCCGAAGACTACAACTGGTGAAAATTTGATGTTAGGGTATACTTCCCCTTTAACTTCCCCTTTCATGTACATGGTATGGTACTACATGTACATGTACATGACTATGTACATGATTGCATGCAGAGCACATAGAACTGCGGAGTAGACCTACTTTCACGCTAAAAACAGTGTTCCTGACTGCGACCCCGAGCATCAGACAGTGACAAAGCTTTCAAGCGCTGTGTACGTATGTTACACACCATTGCTGGCTGTCCTACACTAGGCTACAGTTCCCGTGACGTATCGCTTCCCGGGACCAAGACTCTTCCTTTTCTTCTTTTGATAATGCTATTTTCCGTGGTTGGATTCACCCTCCCTTTCTTGTATTGGCTATGTGGTATTATGTACCATCTTGTCACAATCATCAGTGGAAAGCCGTGACTGAAGAATAACCATGCTAAATCAATGATTTATATACATTCAATAATGATTGTGTTACGAGAACAAAACAAAGTGTTAAAATAGAATGAGGGAAGGTGAGACAATAGAAGTGGAGTGAGAGCTAAGTGCAACAGGGGTGAGGAACTAATTGCAACGCTAGAACTGTGTAGTGAGACAAACAATCATGCTGTGCACCTACGAAAACAATCTTAACGCAACCTCATGTTTCTTCTGCTTACAAAGATCAGGCTTATGCAAACGAATACAAACAGCCTCAAGTACTTTCAACTGACTAGCGTACCGTGCACGACAAAGAACAGAAAAACTCAAATCATCATACACCTGCAGACACTTAGGGTGAGACAACAGATGAAGAAAAACGGCAGACTTCTTACGATCACAATCACCATCCGATTCCTCGTCTCCACCAACCGCAACCTCGTCTCCCGTCTCATCTTCCAACTCGTCCTCAGTGTCGTCCTCCGTGTCATTCTCCTCATCAACACCGATCGGTCCCAGGCTCGCTTCATGTTGCTGAACCTCTGTTCGTTGACTCCTCCTTTGATCTTGATGGTAATTTGTTACCATTGTTGTTGTTGTCATTGTTGTTGTTCCTGTTGTTGTTAAATCTTCTGTTCCCAGTGTCTTCGCCGGTGCTTGACATCCAGTACTGTAATAATTCATTGAAAAATTAGCCGTTGATCGTCTAAGTCTTTGAATGTTGATCGTGTTGTTTTCTCTGTTGAATTCCGTTTCCTTCAGCCTTCTTTCTTCTTGTTCATGTTCAGTGCTTACCTCATCCATATTTGCCCGTGCCAGCGACACCACGGACTCAGCCCCAGCACTGCCGATGACAGATGCAGGTGGCGGTTCTGGGGGAGGCAACGGCAACGATGGCGATGGGGGCATCACCTCATCGCAGCGTCCACTTTTGGTCTTGAGCTGGATGTTGTTGTGGTGTACTCTCTTGTGTTGTTATGGTGCATTGTGTTGTGGTGACAATGTGCACATTATCCATCTCTACGGCTCTCGATACGGGTAATGGAGGCACTATTGCCGTCGACGGCAATGGTGCTAACGATGGCTGTGATTGAGGGTTCTTAGGTGGCCTGCCGCGTTTGGGTCGCAGTGCCCGTGCCGAGCCAGTCAGCATGTGCAGTGGGACGTGCTGCTTGATACGTGCGTTCAGATGTTGAAGAGTCCTACCAACGTACCGACTACCGCATTGTCGGCACTCAAATTGGTATACCAATTTAGATGCGAGTTGGGTTGGTAGGACATCCTTCCTCACCGTGAACGCACGTACAGTTGTGAAAACGGGTACAAAATGTACCGCGTAGTACGTTTGTTGTACAATTTTCCGGACCACGCGACTCATGGATAATGAGAGGTTACCTTTCCAAGGGAGAGAAAGATACGTGGGACATTTGTCCGGGCCAAAACGTATTTCCTTTCTATGCAGCCTTTCGCTCATGAGCTCCTTCAAGAGATCGTCGGGATACCCGTTCTTTAGAAAAACTGACTTTAGGAAGTCCAGTTCCTCAGCTAGTTTGGAAGAGGAGCAAATACCCTTTGCTCGATCCACCAAGTTACGCACTAAATTCACCTTGTATTGGTACGAACAATACAATCAAACATTATGTACTGCCCGGTGAATGTAGGCTTTCTGTACACAGATGTTACTATGCCCTGACTAGACTTTTCCACAAGGACATCTAGAAAGGGAAGTTTGTTCGCTTGTTCGTGCTCACAAGTAAAACGTATGGAAGGATGTAGGTCATTTAGAATGCCAAGAAAGATTTGGCTATCTTCAAGAGAGTCAAACCAGGTGAAGGAATCATCAACAAAACGAACGTACAATGCTGGCCACAACTGTTCTGCAATCAGTATTGAATGTATATAAATCATTGATTTAGCATGGTTATTCTTCAGTCACGGCTTTCCACTGATGATTGTGACAAGAAAATCGATTTTGGTAAACCTTCATGACTTTGTTGTAGTGTGGCGATGACAGCAGAATTTGTTCTCTTTATAGCTATTAGGGAGCATCTCATAAGTTCGCACTTTTTTTGTAAACGTAACGCATTTCGAATAGACTTTACCCCCTACCTCCCCCCTCTATTTGAAAGTCTTATCGCACATTTTCCGTGTGGATCTAATACATGTACATGTACTGTGCATGTCCATGCCATGCATGTCCATGGACATGTATGCCATGGTATGCACATGAATGTCAAAGTGAATGGCATACAGTACTGCATCTTAGCATCTAACTTCTAAGTACTGAGTGCAAGAAATGACATGTACACGCACATAAACAGAGTTCCTCCACAACCACTGTGTACTGTAAAAGCTGGCCAGGTACACAGTTTGATGATGCTGATGTGACACTTGACACCTCTGAGTAGCCTGTATGCATGCAGTGCAAGGCTGATCTCCAAACACAGGCACATAGCTCTACACCTAAACACGCTCATTTTGCTGAAGCGATCTAGCACATGCACTGCATGCACAGTATGTACACATCCAGGAAATGTGCGAACTGTCATTTTTCTATTCGAAAAGGGCGTTACCCCCTACCCCCGTTTCGAAATGCGTTACGTTAAAAAAAATGCGAACTTATGAGATGCTCCCTTATAAAATTGTTGTCTCCGCGTCGATTATTTAAATAGGAAGATTATTTAACTAAAGCAAAAGTGCTGTGTTCTAGACCACTGTGTCATCAGAGCCCCCTTTCGCCTCTGCATGCGCCGCTGCGCATCGATTGGGCATGGCCTTTGTTCTACATGTATTGTCGTTCTTGCAACGCATTCTTTCATAACTCTCCTTCTTTACAACTTCAAGAACTGTTGTTCTGTAGGTGAGAGTTGGGGAGCAGCGGAAGAGCACTATCGTCAGGAGTGAATGATAGGATTTCGAATAAAACTTGACGACAAAAGTTGCGCTTTCTAGCAGCCATAATAGTGTTAGAAAGTATGTCCCTTTGTGTACAGTGAACTTCGCTAAGAACGACTGCGGATATAACGACAATTCGCGAATAACGACAGAATTTCCATGCCCAGAGCAAAGTCCCATCCCACTGTAATACAAATAATGAGACTTCGGGTATAACGACACTTCGCGAATAAGGACACCTTTTTGATGCCCTGCCGAGTGTCGTTATAATCGAAGTTGACTGTATAACCAAGAAAACTTCAATGCTGGTACAGATTTAGTCCGTACAAAGCAGGCAAAAGATATCCCTCACTTTACATTGGCCTGCTTTCTGATTACTTTGCCATTGCCAGCCACTGGCTATGTTACTGTGCTGTCCCGTGGTGCACTAAACGGGTGGAGTACAAAGAGGTAATAACTGCTACTTGGTCCGCCAAGTTAAAATTGGCGCTTATCTTCTAACTACTTGGTTTTTTGTGTTCTGCCTGTGCCACACGGCATGGAACCACCGATTCACCATCCGAACATAACCCTTGACCATTGTATCCGACGACATGGCAGCACAAACCATCACAGAAGTTGCGATCGGTTCGTTTGAGTCTTTTTGACGGAGCTGCCGCCGACGAACACTTCCGTCAGCGCAAGAAAACACTGCAACCTCCGCTCGAGTCCGTAAAATAGGTCAGGATGTTCGCATTTCAGAGCGATGGAGAATAAAGTTTCTGTCTACTTCCAGCTGTCTGATGGCAAGGATTGTTTACCCCGGGGAGGTATAGAAAAGCTGAAAAAGCGCTTCGCGAGCTTGATTTTTCAGTGCTTGCACAGTACAGCGCCTAGTGAAGGGCTATCACCAGCAAATCGCTGACGAAGAAACTACAGCTCATGTCGATATCTCCAGTAAGTGAGACCAATCCGGCGGACACACTTTGAAGCTCACAGAGGACAGGGCAAAGGAGCTAATCAAAGAAAACACCAAGTCCTGAGAGAAACACTCGTGCAAAGGACTTTCAGGAAACTAGCCGAAAAGCCTGGTGCACGGCGTTGTACTTGTAGGTGCAGTACCCACACGGGCCACAGGTCACTGAGGTGCTACATCAAGCGGAAGCTATCACTGCGCTGCATGTAGATCTTCAAGCACCAGCGGCTCGCGTGGGTACGGGTGCTGATCAGCAAGTACGACAAGCGCAAGATGCGATATGAAAAAAGGACACTGATATGGCCTTGCCTTTTTAGTCTCAAACAAAGACGCATTGTTGCGACGAAAGGGGATAACACTTACAGTCAACATGCGGGCAGTCTCACTCAGCTTCTGATGGGAAGGTGACAGGCACGCACTGCCTTTGAGCGTGATTCGAGACGAGGAGAAATGGAACAAGCTATGAAACGACCCGTGCCGCAACTGTCCGGATCGTACGTTTTGAGCTCTTCCTCCAGCGACGATAGTGGCGAGGAGGATGTATAACTTGCTTGAATTTTCGACTGAGATGCTTACTGACATGTAAATAATCATGTATATACCGTATTTCCACAAATAGTAGGCCGGTCTACTATTTTTCCAACCTCGCCCTAACCCGGCCTTATAATCGAGGACGGTCTTGTATACGAGGACGGTCTTTTATTCTTTCAACCCAGTTTGACCCCGGTCTTTTATTCTTTCAACCCACTTTGACCCCCGGTCTTCTATTTTTCGCCACACAGTTTTACCCCCGTTCTGCCTTTTTATTCTACACAGTTTGAGCACGGTCTTCTATTTTTAACACAAGTTTGAGCACACAGTTTGACCACGGTCTTCGATTCTTTTAAACCAGTTTGAGGACTTTTCTTCTTTTTCTTCAAACGTTTAATGTGGGACTACCGGTAAGAGTATGGTAGAATAAAGATGAGCAAGCTCTAACTGGTGGTTCTGGGAAGAGTAGGCTTTAGCATACTTTTTGGCATCATGAAGAAGGTAGTAGCAGCATCCTGAGATATGACTGAAAGAGACGATATCGTACGCAGTGCACATTCGAACAAAGCACACAAGCAAGAAAAAGCGAGCATCAAATGAGCCACAGATAAAAAAAGGTTAAAGGATTACAGATCATCATTCTTCTTCAACCGAATCAAAGCACACAAGCAAGAAAAAGCGAGTATCAAATGAGCCACAGATAAAAAAAGGTTAAAGGATTACAGATCATCATTCTTCTTCAACCGAATCAAAGCACACAAGCAAGAAAAAGCGAGTATCAAATGAGCCACAGATAAAAAAAGGTTAAAGGATTACAGATCATCATTCTTCTTCTGAGTCGGAGCTAGGACAGGAAGATATCTCCTCAGTTTCGCTTCCAGAGTCGATTGTATTCCTAACAATAATCCCTGGCGCTGTCCACGATTCGGTTGCTTTCATCGTGTTGAACACCACTCTGCCACTTGGGCATGGGCCACAATGCTTGAGCGACTTTCGAATCAGCTCCTCTGACAAGGACTGCCAGGCAGCGTAGACCCATCCAAGGTAGGTAGCAGGGTCGACTGGCTTGATGTTGCCTCATTCTGCTTCTGAGTCGGAGCTAGGACAGGAAGATATCTCCTCAGTTTCGCTTCCAGAGTCGATTGTATTCCTAGCAACAATCCCTGGCGCTGTCCGCGAGTCGGTTGCTTTCATCGTGTTGAACACCACTCTGCCGCTTGGGCATGGGCCGTTAGGAGAAAACATGTGAATGGCATCATCATCTGATGGCTCAGACGTGACGGAAATGCCACAATGCTTGAACGACTTTCGAATCATCTCCTCTGACAAGGACTGCCAGGCAGTGTAGACCCACCCAAGGTAGGTAGCAGGGTCGACTGGCTTGGTGTTGCCTCCTGCGGTGAGAGGAAGATCGCCGGACCGCAACCAATCGTCGTGCATCTCTTGGATCTTAAGCTTGAAGGGTCTGTTCCAGCTTAGGTCTGCCGCCTGCACAAACTTGGTGCATCCACCGGGAACGACAGAGGTAAGAATCTTTAGAGAGTGTAGGACGTCTTTAGTCTTCGAACTGATGTGACAGCGAAATGAGTCCCATACTAGCAAGCGCTTATGGAAAAGCTGTGGACCTATAGTTTGCCGCAGGAAAGCATCAGTCAGCGAGTCGTCCATCCAAATTCGGCCGGCCCAGCACAGGTTGAGTTTGCCCCGAAATCGGTCAACCACCTCCGGAATGGGGCGCTTCCGATTAAGGAGCACAAACGGTAAGCACTTCTTCCCGTCAGCTCTCGCAGTGAGTGCCACAGTAATGCGGAGTTTGTCGTGGCCTGAGCCTCGGACAGACTTGTCACGAACACCGACTGGCGCAATAGATGTCGACGCAGTTGGGTCGAGCCACACAGCAGTCTCATCCATTCCATAGATAGCCGACACGCCGATTTTTTCTTTCTTTATCAAATCACGAGTGTACAAAATAAACTCGCACACTTTCTCCACAAGGTCGTCCGGCGGCTTCTGCGAGACAGTAGTTGTCCTGCGAAGGACAAGTTTGTGCCGCTCCAGGAACCGATCCAGCCACCCTCTTGACAGCTTGAGGTTTTCAACTTCTGGGAATTCATCGCGGAGCTCAGAACGAATAGATCGACTTTGCAGCAAAAGAATTCGTCTGGAAATAGCAAAGCGGTTGTCATAAGCGTCGTCGTACCACTCCTTCAGGCGTCGGTCCAATGCGATGCAGAAGATCTTCCTCCCTCCGCCCGAAACACGGCAGCGCTTTGTCAAATTCGGCCCAGCAGCTTCTTTCAGCAAAGTTTCATCTTTTTTCCACTGCCGAATCATACCCCGAGTCACCTTGAGCTTCTCCGCTGCGCTGGTGATACTCGTCCTCTTTGCCAAATCCACAGCAGAAATTTTGAAGTCACAAGAGTACTTCTTTCGCTTTCGCTTATTGCTGGGCATGGTCGACGGTCGAAAGAAAAGGCTACGGTACAACTGGCGGAGCGTGATGGCGGAATCACAAGAAAGCAGAAGATGTGCCACACATGGCATGCACGTGTAGTTGCAGTTTTGTGCAAAATGGCAGCCGTCGCACTGCGCATGCGCAGTCGTAAAACTCATTTAGTAGGCCCGGTCTTCTAATCGGAGACGGTCTTTTATTTTTTCAATCGCCCCCTGCCCCGGCCTTGTATACGAGGAAGGCGTTGTATACGAGGACGGCCGTTTATTTGCGGAAATACGGTAGTGCTTTGTGATCGTGGCTTGCTTCAAATATTCGTATTTCTTTCCTGAGACAAGTGTGAAGATAAACGCCAATTTTAACTGGGCGGACCAAGTATTTCTACCGCACGCAACATCCGCAATGTTTGAAACTGCATACATATTTAAAAGATTATAGCCAGCCGCCCAAAGAGTAACACAGCTTTCCAGGTAATGTGCTAACCAAACCATCCATCACTAACTTTACCAGACAGGAAAGATTGCTTGTGCAAAAGCGCTACCCAAGCACACCACAGACACCCCAGCCGACACCGACTCTATTAGACAGTAGCGAGAAGGGATCAGTATTGGTTTGTGCTAAAGACTTTTTGATGATTATTAACTTACCGACTGCAGTTGCCATCAAGAACATCCGAATTGAGAACAAGATAGGAACAGATCCATCATAGGAGATGGGAAGAGCGAGATGATCATACAGAAGTAAACAAACGGTTGAAAAGGTCACACCACAGACAAGCAGAAAATCAATATTCATTGGAAGATGATTTAACTAAAGTAAAAGTGCTGTCTTCTTGACCACTGTGTAATCAGAGCCCCCTTTTCGCCTCTGCATGCGCCGCTGCGCATTGATGGTGCATGGTCTTTGTTCTACATGTATTGTTGTTCTTGCAACGTATTCTTTCATAACTCCCCTTCTTTACAACTACAAGAACTGTTGTTCTGTATGTGAGAGTTGGGGAGCAGCGGAAGAGCACTATCGTCAGGAGGGAATGATAGGATTTCGAATCATTGCGCGAAATCACGCGACACCTGTACATTTTCGATCTGCGGGATGAAGATGACGACGTCCATGCATCAGGTATCAGGGGGTAGTAAGATACTGGTATATTACTAGTCCACGCCTCAAATCGTGCTGTCAAGCGTATGCGGGGGAGTGTAGCATGCCATCCCTTACACTTTCCAGCTCAGGGTTACCCTCGCTACCAATGGACGAAATTTCAGGGTCACAGCTTGCGCAACGGCTTTGTCCTGTGCGAATGGCCACTCGACATACTCAACACAAATTTTCTATTGCATGCATGCACAAAATGTTCAACTTTCGTATTTTTGGCGACTTTACCACCGTCGTGGAGGCTGGTTGGTGAGGAGCAGGTAGCCATCCCTTGTGGAATCAAACACATGGTTCCACAGTGTGGCTGATTCCGCAAGAGCCAGGTCCATATGAGGAACATTCGCTTTGTCTTTTGCCATCGAAGTAAGTCACTTTTCTTGTTCTCAGTGTTTTTTACGTTCAACGTTTCTGAGATTTTTGAATTATTCACTTTTCATTCTTTCATACTTTATTTCTTCATGTTCACTGCCTCACTTGCCTTCTGATCTGGAGAATGTGACGGAGGTGACTGTTGGTTACTGCCTGGTATAACGGTTGTCGTGCTATTGCTGTATTTCCGTCCTGCTCGCGACGTTGTAGATCACAAACCATTTGAAATCACATGAATTGTACTTACCGTCGTGCGTGCGGTATTAGGAGACACTGTGCAGATAAGATCGTCGCAATGTATCTATATGTGTGTCTGGTCATCCTGTGCCACGCAAGAACTCCAACCAGACGCATTCGCCCTCGGCCCTGTTGATCGATTGTCCACTCGTCTTTCCTTGAAGAACGATCGATAAAAAAAAGTCGAGCTCAAGGACTTTTTGCAAAAAAAGGGCTGAAAAAAGGAAGAAAAAAGGGTGCTCAGAATGAGATTCGAGTACACAACCATGGTACCAGCAGTTTATGTGGATGTCGCTCATAGATGCGCGATTTCGCGCAATGAGAACTTGACGACAAAAGTTGCGCTTTCTAGCAGCCATAATAGTGTAAGAAAGTATGTGACTTTGTGTATAACCAAGAAAACTTCCATGTTGGTACGGAGTGAGTCCGTACAAAGCAGGCGCAGGCCAAAGATATCCTTCACTTTGCATTGGCCAGTTTTCTGATTACTTTGCCATTGCCAGCCACTGGCTATGTTACTATGTTGTCCCGTGGTGCACTAAACCGGTGGAGTACAAAGAGGTAATAACTGCTATTTCTACCGCACGCAACATCAGCAATGTTTGAAACTGCACACATAAAGATTAGAGCCAGCCGCCCAAAGAGTAACACAGCTTTCCAGGTAATGTGCAAAACAAACCATCCATCACTAACTTTACCAGACAGGAAAGATTGCTTGTGCAAAAGCGCTGCCCAAGCACACCACAGACACCCCAGCCGACACCGACTCCATTAGACAGTAGCGAGAAGGGATCAGTATTGGTTTGTGCTAAAGACTTTTTGATAATTATTAACTTACGGTCTGCAGTTGCCATCAAGAACATCCGAATTGAGGACAAGATAGGAACAGATCCATCATAGGAGATGGGAAGAGCGAGATGATCATACAGAAGTAAACAAACGGTTGAAAAGGTCACACCACAGACAAGCAGAAAATCAATATTCATTGGAAGATTATTTAACTAAAGCAAAAGTGCTGTCTTCTTGACCACTGTGTCATCAGAGGCCCCTTTGCGCCTCTGCATGCGCCGCTGCGCATCGACCGTGCATGGCCTTTGTTCTACATGTATTGTCGTTCTTGCAACGTATTCTTTCATAACTCCCCTTCTTTACAACTACAAGAACTGTTGTTCTGTATGTGAGAGTTGGGGAGCAGCGGAAGAGCACTATCGTCAGGAGGGAATGATAGGATTTCGAATAGAACTTGACGACAAAAGTTGCGCTTTCTAGCAGCCATAATAGTGTAAGAAAGTATGTGACTTTGTGTATAACCAAGAAAACTTCCATGTTGGTACGGAGTGAGTCCGTACAAAGCAGGTGCAGGCCAAAGATATCCTTCACTTTGCATTGGCCAGTTTTCTGATTACTTTGCCATTGCCAGCCACTGGCTATGTTACTGTGTTGTCCCGTGGTGCACTAAACCGGTGGAGTACAAAGAGGTAATAACTGCTATTTCTACCGCACGCAACATCAGCAATGTTTGAAACTGCACACATAAAGATTAGAGCCAGCCGCCCAAAGAGTAACACAGCTTTCCAGGTAATGTGCAAAACAAACCATCCATCACTAACTTTACCAGACAGGAAAGATTGCTTGTGCAAAAGCGCTGCCCAAGCACACCACAGACACCCCAGCCGACACCGACTCTATTAGACAGTAGCGAGAAGGGATCAGTATTGGTTTGTGCTAAAGACTTTTTGATGATTATTAACTTACCCGCTGCAGTTGCCATCAAGAACATCCGAATTGAGGACAAGATAGGAACAGATCCATCATAGAAGATGGGAAGAGCGAGATGATCATACAGAAGTAAACAAACGGTTGAAAAGGTCACACCACAGACAAGCAGAAAATCAATATTCATTGGAAGATTATTTAACTAAAGTAAAAGTGCTGTCTTCTCGACTACTGTGTAATCAGAGCCCCCTTTTCGCCTCTGCATGCGCCGCTGCGCATTGATGGTGCATGGCCTTTGTTCTACATGTATTGTCGTTCTTGCAACGTATTCTTTCATAACTCCCCTTCTTTACAACTACAAGAACTGTTGTTCTGTATGTGAGAGTTGGGGAGCAGCGGAAGAGCACTATCGTCAGGAGGGAATAATAGGATTTCGAATAGGACTTGACGACAAAAGTTGCGCTTTCTAGCAGCCATAATAGTGTAAGAAAGTATGTGACTTTGTGTATAACCAAGAAAACTTCCATGTTGGTACGGAGTGAGTCCGTACAAAGCAGGCGCAGGCCAAAGATATCCTTCACTTTGCATTGGCCAGTTTTCTGATTACTTTGCCATTGCCAGCCACTGGCTATGTTACTGTGTTGTCCAGTGGTGCACTTAACCGGTGGAGTACAAAGAGGTAATAACTGCTATTTCTACCGCACGCAACATCAGCAATGTTTGAAACTGCACACATAAAGATTAGAGCCAGCCGCCCAAAGAGTAACACAGCTTTCCAGGTAATGTGCAAAACAAACCATCCATCACTAACTTTACCAGACAGGAAAGATTGCTTGTGCAAAAGCGCTGCCCAAGCACACCACAGACACCCCAGCCGACACCGACTGTATTAGACAGTAGCGAGAAGGGATCAGTATTGGTTTGTGCTAAAGACTTTTTGATGATTATTAACTTACCCCCTGCAGTTGCCATCAAGAACATCCGAATTGAGGACAAGATAGGAACAGATCCATCATAGGAGATGGGAAGAGCGAGATGATCATACAGAAGTAAACAAACGGTTGAAAAGGTCACACCACAGACAAGCAGAAAATCAATATTCATTGGAAGATTATTTAACTAAAGCAAAAGTGCTGTCTTCTTGACCACTGTGTCATCAGAGGCCCCTTTTCGCCTCTGCATGCGCCGCTGCGCATCGACCGTGCATGGCCTTTGTTCTACATGTATTGTCGTTCTTGCAACGTATTCTTTCATAACTCCCCTTCTTTACAACTACAAGAACTGTTGTTCTGTATGTGAGAGTTGGGGAGCAGCGGAAGAGCACTATCGTCAGGAGGGAATGATAGGATTTCGAATAGAACTTGACGACAAAAGTTGCGCTTTCTAGCAGCCATAATAGTGTAAGAAAGTATGTGACTTTGTGTATAACCAAGAAAACTTCCATGTTGGTATAAAGTGAGTCCGTACAAAGCAGGCGCAGGCCAAAGATATCCTTCACTTTGCATTGGCCAGTTTTCTGATTACTTTGCCATTGCCAGCCACTGGCTATGTTACTGTGTTGTCCCGTGGTGCACTTAACCGGTGGAGTACAAAGAGGTAATAACTGCTATTTCTACCGCACGCAACATCAGCAATGTTTGAAACTGCACACATAAAGATTAGAGCCAGCCGCCCAAAGAGTAACACAGCTTTCCAGGTAATGTGCAAAACAAACCATCCATCACTAACATTACCAGACAGGAAAGATTGCTTGTGCAAAAGCGCTGCCCAAGCACACCACAGACACCCCAGCCGACACCGACTCTATTAGACAGTAGCGAGAAGGGATCAGTATTGGTTTGTGCTAAAGACTTTTTGATGATTATTAACTTACACGCTGCAGTTGCCATCAAGAACATCCGAATTGAGGACAAGATAGGAACAGATCCATCATAGGAGATGGGAAGAGCGAGATGATCATACAGAAGTAAACAAACGGTTGAAAAGGTCACACCACAGACAAGCAGAAAATCAATATTCATTGGAAGATTATTTAACTAAAGCAAAAGTGCTGTCTTCTTGACCACTGCGTCATCAGAGGCCCCTTTGCGCCTCTGCATGCGCCGCTGCGCATCGACCGTGCATGGCCTTTGTTCTACATGTATTGTCGTTCTTGCAACGTATTCTTTCATAACTCCCCTTCTTTACAACTACAAGAACTGTTGTTCTGTATGTGAGAGTTGGGGAGCAGCGGAAGAGCACTATCGTCAGGAGGGAATGATAGGATTTCGAATAGAACTTGATGACAAAAGTTGCGCTTTCTAGCAGCCATAATAGTGTAAGAAAGTATGTGACTTTGTGTATAACCAAGAAAACTTCCCAGTTGGTACGGAGTGAGTCCGTACAAAGCAGGCGCAGGCCAAAGATATCCTTCACTTTGCATTGGCCAGTTTTCTGATTACTTTGCCATTGCCAGCCACTGGCTATGTTACTGTGTTGTCCCGTGGTGCACTAAACCGGTGGAGTACAAAGAGGTAATAACTGCTATTTCTACCGCACGCAACATCTGCAATGTTTGAAACTGCACACATAAAGATTAGAGCCAGCCGCCCAAAGAGTAACACAGCTTTCCAGGTAATGTGCAAAACAAACCATCCATCACTAACTTTACCAGACAGGAAAGATTGCTTGTGCAAAAGCGCTGCCCAAGCACACCACAGATACCCCAGCCGACACCGACTCTATTAGACAGTAGCGATAAGGGATCAGTATTGGTTTGTGCTAAAGACTTTTTGATGATTATTAACTTACGCGCTGCAGTTGCCATCAAGAACATCCGAATTGAGGACAAGATAGGAACAGATCCATCATAGGAGATGGGAAGAGCGAGATGATCATACAGAAGTAAACAAACGGTTGAAAAGGTCACACCACAGACAAGGTGAAAATCAATATTCATTGGAAGATTATTTAACTAAAGCAAAAGTGCTGTCTTCTTGACCACTGTGTCATCAGAGGCCCCTTTTGGCCTCTGCATGCGCCGCTGCGCTTTGATGGTGCATGGCCTTTGTTCTACATGTATTGTCGTTCTTGCAACGTATTCTTTGATAACTCCCCTTCTTTACAACTACAAGAACTGTTGTTCGGTATGTGAGAGTTGGGGAGCAGCGGAAGAGCACTATCGTCAGGAGGGAATGATAGGATTTCGAATAGAACTTGACGACAAAAGTTGCGCTTTCTAGCAGCCATAATAGTGTAAGAAAGTATGTGACTTTGTGTATAACCAAGAAAACTTCCATGTTGGTACGGAGTGAGTCCGTACAAAGCAGGCGCAGGCCAAAGATATCCTTCACTTTGCATTGGCCAGTTTTCTGATTACTTTGCCATTGCCAGCCACTGGCTATGTTACTGTGTTGTCCCGTGGTGCACTAAACCGGTGGAGTACAAAGAGGTAATAACTGCTATTTCTACCGCACGCAACATCAGCAATGTTTGAAACTGCACACATAAAGATTAGAGCCAGCCGCCCAAAGAGTAACACAGCTTTCCAGGTAATGTGCAAAACAAACCATCCATCACTAACTTTACCAGACAGGAAAGATTGCTTGTGCAAAAGCGCTGCCCAAGCACACCACAGACACCCCAGCCGACACCGACTCTATTAGACAGTAGCGAGAAGGGATCAGTATTGGTTTGTGCTAAAGACTTTTTGATGATTATTAACTTACACGCTGCAGTTGCCATCAAGAACATCCGAATTGAGGACAAGATAGGAACAGATCCATCATAGGAGATGGGAAGAGCGAGATGATCATACATGTAAAGGAAATGCTTCTCCCCCTGGCCCTCGCCACACAACAACGCAAACTCTTGATTGTATCTTCAATACTCTTATATTATACCAAGAAATGACGAGGGCGCAGGAGGAGAGAGACAAACTTGGTGAGGACAAAAAGGACAACGGGAAGACTCCCGGGAAAAGACTCTCGAAAAGACTCGAAGAATCAACAAAGAACAAGCAGTAATAAACCGAGGACAAATCGTGACGACCAATCAGGGACTAATACGTACAGAACACATGACCATGACCAAGACAACCAGACCACGGACGAATCACACATGACTCTCATTTCCAGACCAAACTAGCACTGCGCATGTACAGCATTCACTTGACAGTCACTCTCACACAGACGGAAGCACATCCTCACACTCTGAAAACGCGTACTCTTGCATGCACCACATACCATAAACGTCACACATCACACCATACTCGCGCGTACACCTAGACCATATATGACATCAGACACTGGACTCCACAAGACAAGAACCAAATACAACGACATGCGTAAATCAATACGAGACTAAATCCGTTACGTACAGAAGTAAACAAACGGTTGAAAAGGTCACACCACAGACAAGCAGAAAATCAATATTCATTGGAAGATGATTTAACTAAAGTAAAAGTGCTGTCTTCTTGACCACTGTGTAATCAGAGGCCCCTTTTCGCCTCTGCATGCGCCGCTGCACATTGATGGTGCATGGCCTTTGTTCTACATGTATTGTCGTTCTTGCAACGTATTCTTTCATAACTCCCCTTCTTTACAACTACAAGAACTGTTGTTCTGTATGTGAGAGTTGGGGAGCAGCGGAAGAGCACTATCGTCAGGAGGGAATGATAGGATTTAGAATAGAACTTGACGACAAAAGTTGCGCTTTCTAGCAGCCATAATAGTGTAAGAAAGTATGTAACTTTGTGTATAACCAAGAAAACTTCCATGTTGGTACGGAGTGAGTCCGTACAAAGTAGGCGCAGGCCAAAGATATCCTTCACTTTGCATTGGCCAGTTTTCTGATTACTTTGCCATTGCCAGCCAATGGCTATGTTACTGTGTTGTCCCGTGGTGCACTAAACCGGTGGAGTACAAAGAGGTAATAACTGCTATTTCTACCGCACGCAACATCAGCAATGTTTGAAACTGCACACATAAAGATTAGAGCCAGCCGCCCAAAGAGTAACACAGCTTTCCAGGTAATGTGCAAAACAAACCATCCATCACTAACTTTACCAGACAGGAAAGATTGCTTGTGCAAAAGCGCTGCCCAAGCACACCACAGACACCCCAGCCGACACCGACTCTATTAGACAGTAGCGAGAAGGGATCAGTATTGGTTTGTGCTAAAGACTTTTTGATGATTATTAACTTACCCCCTGCAGTTGCCATCAAGAACATCCGAATTGAGGACAAGATAGGAACAGATCCATCATAGGAGATGGGAAGAGCGAGATGATCATACAGAAGTAAACAAACGGTTGAAAAGGTCACACCACAGACAAGCAGAAAATCAATATTCATTGGAAGATGATTTAACTAAAGTAAAAGTGCTGTCTTCTTGACCCCTGTGTCATCAGAGGCCCCTTTTCGCCTCTGCATGCGCCGCTGCGCATCGACCGTGCATGGCCTTTGTTCTACATGTATTGTCGTTCTTGCAACGTATTCTTTCATAACTCCCCTTCTTTACAACTACAAGAACTGTTGTTCTGTATGTGAGAGGTGGGGAGCAGCGGAAGAGCACTATCGTCAGGAGGGAATGATAGGATTTCGAATAGAACTTGACGACAAAAGTTGCGCTTTCTAGCAGCCATAATAGTGTAAGAAAGTATGTGACTTTGTGTATAACCAAGAAAACTTCCATGTTGGTACGGAGTGAGTCCGTACAAAGCAGGCGCAGGCCAAAGATATCCTTCACTTTGCATTGGCCAGTTTTCTGATTACTTTGCCATTGCCAGCCACTGGCTATGTTACTGTGTTGTCCCGTGGTGCACTAAACCGGTGGAGTACAAAGAGGTAATAACTGCTATTTCTACCGCACGCAACATCAGCAATGTTTGAAACTGCACACATAAAGATTAGAGCCAGCCGCCCAAAGAGTAACACAGCTTTCCAGGTAATGTGCAAAACAAACCATCCATCACTAACTTTACCAGACAGGAAAGATTGCTTGTGCAAAAGCGCTGCCCAAGCACACCACAGATACCCCAGCCGACACCGACTCTATTAGACAGTAGCGATAAGGGATCAGTATTGGTTTGTGCTAAAGACTTTTTGATGATTATTAACTTACCAACTGCAGTTGCCATCAAGAACATCCGAATTGAGGACAAGATAGGAACAGATCCATCATAGGAGATGGGAAGAGCGAGATGATCATACAGAAGTAAACAAACGGTTGAAAAGGTCACACCACAGACAAGGTGAAAATCAATATTCATTGGAAGATTATTTAACTAAAGCAAAAGTGCTGTCTTCTTGACCACTGTGTCATCAGAGGCCCCTTTTGGCCTCTGCATGCGCCGCTGCGCATCGACCGTGCATGGCCTTTGTTCTACATGTATTGTCGTTCTTGCAGCGTATTCTTTCATAACTCTCCGTCTTTACAACTACAAGAACTGTTGTTCTGTATGTGAGAGTTGGGGAGCAGCGGAAGAGCACTATCGTCAGGAGGGAATGATAGGATTTAGAATAGAACTTGACGACAAAAGTTGCGCTTTCTAGCAGCCATAATAGTGTAAGAAAGTATGTGACTTTGTGTATAACCAAGAAAACTTCCATGTTGGTACGGAGTGAGTCCGTACAAAGCAGGCGCAGGCCAAAGATATCCTTCACTTTGCATTGGCCAGTTTTCTGATTACTTTGCCATTGCCAGCCACTGGCTATGTTACTGTGTTGTCCCGTGGAGCACTAAACCGGTGGAGTACAAAGAGGTAATAACTGCTATTTCTACCGCACGCAACATCAGCAATGTTTGAAACTGCACACATAAAGATTAGAGCCAGCCGCCCAAAGAGTAACACAGCTTTCCAGGTAATGTGCAAAACAAACCATCCATCACTAACTTTACCAGACAGGAAAGATTGCTTGTGCAAAAGCGCTGCCCAAGCACACCACAGACACCCCAGCCGACACCGACTCTATTAGACAGTAGCGAGAAGGGATCAGTATTGGTTTGTGCTAAAGACTTTTTGATGATTATTAACTTACCCCCTGCAGTTTCCATCAAGAACATCCGAATTGAGGACAAGATAGGAACAGATCCATCATAGGAGATGGGAAGAGCGAGATGATCATACAGAAGTAAACAAACGGTTGAAAAGGTCACACCACAGACAAGCAGAAAATCAATATTCATTGGAAGATTATTTAACTAAAGTAAAAGTGCTGTCTTCTTGACTACTGTGTAATCAGAGCCCCCTTTTCGCCTCTGCATGCGCCGCTGCGCATTGATGGTGCATGGCCTTTGTTCTACATGTATTGTCGTTCTTGCAACGTATTCTTTCATAACTCCCCTTCTTTACAACTACAAGAACTGTTGTTCGGTATGTGAGAGTTGGGGAGCAGCGGAAGAGCACTATCGTCAGGAGGGAATGATAGGATTTCGAATAGAACTTGACGACAAAAGTTGCGCTTTCTAGCAGCCATAATAGTGTAAGAAAGTATGTGACTTTGTGTATAACCAAGAAAACTTCCATGTTGGTACGGAGTGAGTCCGTACAAGGCAGGCGCAGGCCAAAGATATCCTTCACTTTGCATTGGCCAGTTTTCTGATTACTTTGCCATTGCCAGCCACTGGCTATGTTACTGTGTTGTCCCGTGGTGCACTTAACCGGTGGAGTACAAAGAGGTAATAAAATCGGTTGTGGCAACAAACGCGATTAGGCCGGCTGCAGGGACGCCGTAATGTCGCACTCGCCCCAGCACCATTCAAACAATTCCCTTTGGCAGTTCACGGCACGAACTTCAACAAAGCCCTGTGAATGCGTACCAGGGGAAGGCTAGACAGCATGTCTCTAGACATCAATAGGCATCGTATGAAAAGCCAGTCAATAGCACTAAAGAGCGAAAGCCTTTGTCAAGGTTCGGTTTCACTCGCGCACCAGGCCCGAGCTGGCAGCACAAACAAACGCCGGACGCGAGCTGGCAGCACAGACAAACGCCGTACTCACACGAGCGTTGGGCGAACGGATGGCCACAGCCATCAAAAACAGGAACAAACCCATCCACGGCTCTTTCTCTTGCTAGCTGTGCTCGCTGCGTGCATCCAACTGTTTTGAAATTTCTGGTACCATCCCAGACTACAGAGGTCACCAGCGCAGCGCTGTCCAGTCCACCATTGGCCAGTATACAGATGGTTCCGCAAAACCAAAAGTGACCATGACAAGTGCCACTACATGTACCGCAGTAAGTGTCAATGATGGTGTGAGTGTGCATGCTAGGCCTGCTACTGCAAACACAACTACCTCAGGCAGTACATCTAGTAGTAGTTCTAAGGTTACTGGTCCTACATTACCCTTGGGCAGTACTGGCAGTAGCAATGTTCTTCCAAGCAATTCTGTATACTCAACCAGTACGCATAGTGTGAATACTGCAGTGAATACTAAGTACAGTGTTGGTACACAGGCTAATCCACACTCTTTCAGAAAGCCTCCAGTGTCAATGGCAGCGCCCCAGTCATGTATCCAGTGGCAGGCACCGCCTATGAGCACAATGTCAATGGCTTCTACAGGTACTAATGTATATGGGCATACCGACCAACCACAGATGTCTTCCAGGTACATGCAACAGCCAAGGGTTATGCAACACCATCCAATATTGGAAATCAAATTGAAATGTATGCAACAGGGCTACCTCAAATGCAACAAAACCAGGCTCGTGCAGAGCCATGGAAGCAGCTACAACGAGTTGGCATACCGATATTCAGCGGTGACAAACGTACGTTTGAGTCATTCCGAGAAGCTTTCATGGCATGTGTAGATAGTGCACCCGCCACCCCTCAGTACAAGCTGTTGCAATTGAGGCAGTATTTGGCAGGAGAAGCACTGACAGCCATCGAGCGATTTGGCTACTCACCATTAGCCTATGACGCAGCTAAGAAGTTGCTAGAGCGCAAGTATGGCGGTGAGCGTCGCCGTGTGGCTTTACATATTGAACGCGCACAGCCACTTGACCACATCGATGGGTCTGCAACCATTGGTACCTCCACGTGTACAGCCAACACTCCCAACAGTAGCAGCAGCAACAGCAGCACAGCGGGCTGGTCGAGTCTCTGTTGATGTTGTGGTGCCTGAGCGCCACATGCGCGACAGCCTGGAAACGACTGCACCAACTCTGCAAACTAGTCGGCACCAAGGTGATGACAGACACCATCATGATGGCGTTTGTAGCCTACCTGGCACGTCAACATGCCGCGTCAACCGTCCGCTTGTATGTGTCGGCGATCCGGGCAATTGCCAAAGAAAACGGCAAAGATCTCTCTTCGCGAAGAGTGGACCTCGCAGTTAAAGGAGTGGCACGTGCACAGGCCAACCGAACTAAGAACGCCAGCAAGCCAATCCTCCGGCCCCACATGGCAGCTATGCGCAACGCCCTGATTAGGTCTAATCTCAACGCTACCGACCGAGCCATGGCATGGGCAGCTATTTGCCCGGGCTTCTTCGCCTGTCTCCGGGCAAGCGAATACACTTCCACAACCGCCACAACCATGTCAGACGGGGGCCTCCGAACAAATGACCTCTCCATCACGCCGCAGGCCATACAGGTCACAATCAAGAAGTCCAAGACCGACCAACTCGGCAAGGGTCACTCCGTCCGGCTCACAACCACCAACTCAACGGTTTGCTCGGTCAGAGCCATGCACACCTATCTCTCCAGACGCGCCAACCTGCCCAATAGACCACTGGTCATCGAAAGCTGTGGCAATTTCCTGGCTGCACAAAGACTCACACGTCTAATCCGTCAGCTCCTGAGCAGCGCAGGGTACCCACCGAACCAGTATCCACTGCACGGCCTCAGAGCCGGACCCGCAACCACAGGAGCATTGAGCGGCTTCACCGAATCCGAGATCATGAAACTCGGCAGAACGGCGAAGTGCCTGCTACAAGCACTATGTCCGCTGTGGAAAGTAACTGTTCACCGTCCGCAGGCGCGCACAGCCACATACACGCACCCGCATACACATGCACACGCACGCACGCACGCGCACACCCACATGTATGCACACACGCATGCGTACGCGCACCCGCACTCTGACACCGTGCAAGCATGCACGCATGCACACACGCTGCGCACCCGCTGGTACGGCCACTCGCGGACGCACGCACTCACGTTCTAGCACTGACTGTGCACGCACGCTTCTGATACTTATGAGAAGCTATCTGCTCCACTTAGTTGCGGTGCTATTGCTCTCACCTATGGCACCATGCCACCCATAGCTTTTGCGACTGCATGCGATTCAAACCCTTATCAGTGTCACTAAGGGAATACAAACATACGAATGGCATGCATTCGAACTACATGCATGTAGCTGAAGCGCTTGAATACCATACTAAGGTCATTCAGCTGACCAACGCGGAATTTGGGGGCATTCGGCGGCTTGGTCTGATTCCTAGCTTGTTGGTAACCGGCTTGAGATTTCAAAGGTTGCTATGACAACGTGCAGTCATGCGCAGGCCCCCAACATGCATTTGGGGGCCAGGAAAGACAGAAACGCGTTGCTAGGCAACAGCAAAAGCGCTTGGCGAGTATCACGCTACTCATGCAGCGCGCACGTTGGCGTAGGGTATCACGCTACCCTTGCGCTGCGTAGGGTATCACGCTACCCTTGTGCTGTGTAGGGTATCACGCTACCCTTGTGCGGTGTAGGGTATCACGCTACCCTTGTGCTGCGTAGGGTATCACGCTACCCTTGTGCTGCGTAGGGTATCACGCTACCCTTGTGCTGTGTAGGGTATCACGCTACCCTTGTGCTGTGTAGGGTATCACGCTACCCTTGTGCTGTGTAGGGTATCACGCTACCCTTGTGCTGCGTAGGGTATCACGCTACCCTTGTGCTGTGGGGTACCACATTGCCCATCGCTGGAATCAGACCCGCGCCCCGGATACAGTTGCCATCAAGAACATCCGAATTGAGGACAAGATAGGAACAGATCCATCATAGGAGATGGGAAGAGCGAGATGATCATACAGAAGTAAACAAACGGTTGAAAAGGTCACACCACAGACAAGCAGGACATCAATATTCATTCGAAGATTATTTAGTTAAAACTAAAGTAAAAGTGCTATCTTCTTGACCACTGTGTCATCAGAGGCCCCCTTTCGCCTCTGCATGCGCCGCTGCGCATCGACTGTGCATGGCCTTTGTTCTACATGTATTGTCGTTCTTGCAACGCATTCTTTCATAACTGTCCTTCTTTACTAAACATCAAGAACTGTTGTTCTGTATGTGAGAGTTGGGGAGCAGCGGAAGAGCACTATCGTCAGGAGTGTATGATAGGATTTCGAATAAAACTTGACGACAAAAGTTGCCCTTTCTAGCAGCCATAATAGTGTTAGAACGTATGTGCCTTTGTGTATAACCAAGAAAACTTCCATGTTGGTACGGAGTGAGTCCGTACAAAGCAGGCGCAGCCCAAAGATATCCCTCACTTTGCATAGTCTGGTTTTCTGATTACTTTGCCATTGCCAGCCACTGCCTATGTTACTGTGTTGTCCCGTGGTGCACTAAAACGGGTGGAGTACAAAGAGGTAATAACTGCTATTTCTACCGCACGCAACATCCGCAATTTTCAAGCTGCATACATAACGATTGTAGCCAGCCGCCCAAAGAGTAACAGAGCTTTCCAGGTAATGGCCAGAAGAAACAATCTATCACCAACTTGACCAGACAGGAAAGATTGCTTGTGTAAAAGCGCTGCCCAAGAACACCACAGACACCCCAGCCGACTACGACTCTATTAGACAGTAGCAAGAAGGGATCAGTATTGGTTTATGCTAAAGACTTTTTGACGATTATTAACTTATGGACTGCAGTTGCCATCAAGAACGTCCGAATTAATGACAGGATGGGAACAGATCCGTCATAGGCGATGGGAAGAGCGAGATGATCATACAGAAGTAAACAAACGGTTGAAAAGGTCACACCAAAGACAAGCAGAAAATCAATATTCATTGGAAGATTATTTAACTAAAGCAAAAGTGCTGTCTTCTTGACCACTGTGTCATCAGAGCCCCCTTTTCGACTCTGCATGCGCCGCTGCGCATCGATTGGGCATGGCCTTTGTTCTACATGTATTGTTGTTCTTGCAACGCATTCTTTCATAACTCTCCTTCTTTACAACTTCAAGAACTGTTGTTCTGTAGGTGAGAGTTGGGGAGCAGCGGAAGAGCCCTATCGTCAGGAGTGAATGATAGGATTTCGAATAAAACTTGACGACAAAAGTAGCGCCTTCTAGCAGCCATATGTTGAGCATCAGACTCTAAATCTCAGGGTCGTAGGTTCGAGCCCCACGTTTGGCGCCAATTGTCGTCGGGTTTTTTCATGTCCCGACGATAGCCCTTCCCATTACTCTCTTATGTCTTGCACCACACGTGCTCTACACTCAGAGGACAGATTATTGTGGTTGCTCCAAAGAGAGTCTCAAAAAGAAGGCCACTAACATCAAGAATGCGTACAATAATATGCAGGCATGCGCACCCTGCGCAGTCCGCACGCCGACCACGCGGACCCAGCACACACGTGCCAAAAGGGGCACATACCCTCCAAAAGGGCAGGGACAACAATATTAGTGTTAGAAAGTATGTGCCTTTGTGTATAACCAAGAAAACTTCCATGTTGGTATGGAGTGAGTCCGTACAAAGCAGGCGCAGGCCAAAGATATCCCTCACTTTGCATTGGCCTGTTTTCTGATTACTTTGCCATTGCCAGCCACTGCCTATGTTACTGTGTTGTCCCGTGGTGCTATAAACGGGTGGAGTACAAAGAGGTAATAGCTGCTACTTGGTCCGCGTCATCGAAATTGTCGCAGTTTGACTAGTGACTTGTCACTTGTTACTGACAACTCCATAAGCTAAGCCATTCAAAACTTATTACACAGTATGATAGTCTGAAGACTAGAGTAACGTTCCAGGACAGTTGGACTGAGAGTTTTCATGCAGAGATGAAGTCCTCGTCGCCGCTGATGTCAATGGACGCAAAAAATATCGTTCCGAAATATTTCAAGGAAGGTTGAAAGCTGGTCGCGCCTCATCTCAAACGCTTAGACTTTCTCCACAGGACAAGAGCTGCTATGCTTGACGTCTGCTAGCTCTGGGTGATTTCTACTTCACCACCAACGAAGCCTAGTAAGAATACACGATCGTTGCGAGGTCGGTTGATTACCGTCGTCGGAATCTCCTCGATCTTGAAATGAACTTTTTTTAGCCGTGGCATGCCTATATATTTTAGCTGTGTGGTCACAGCTCATGCAGATAAGTGTACTATCACGTCCAGCCCAACATCTGCAATGTTTGAAACTGCATACATAAAGATTATAGCCAGCCGCCCAAAGAGTAACAGAGCTTTCCAGGTAATGTGCAAAACAAACCATCCATCACTAACTTGACCAGACAGGAAAGATTGCTTGTGCAAAAGTGCTGCCCAAGCACACCACAGACACCCCAGCCGACACGGACTCTTTTAGACAGTAGCGAGAAGGGATCAGTATTGGTTTGTGCTAAAGACTTTTCGATGATTATTAACTTACCCCCTGCATTTGCCATCAAGAACATCCGAATTGAGGACAAGATAGGAACAGATCCGTCATAGGAGATGGGAAGACCGAGATGATCATACAGAAGTAAACAAACGGTTGAAAAGGTCACACCACAGACAAGCAGAAAATCAATATTCATTGCAAGATTATTTAACTAAAACAAAAGTGCTGTATTTTTGACCACTGTGTCATCAGAGCTCCCTTTTCGCCTCTGCATGCGCCGCTGCCCATCGATTGTGCATGGCCTTTGTTCTACATGTATTGTCGGTCTTGCAACGCATTCTTTAATAACTCTCCTTCTTTACAACTTCAAGAACTGTTGTTCTGCATGTGAGAGTTGGGGAGCAGCGGAATAGCACTATCGTCAGGAGTGAATGATAGGATTTCGAATAAAACTTGACGACAAAAGTTGCGCTTTCTAGCAGCCATGATAGTGTTAGAAAGTATGTGCCTTTGTGTTTAACCAAGAAAACTTCCATGGTGGTACGGATTGAGTCCGTACAAAGCAGGGGCAGCCCAAAGATATCGCTCACTTTGCATTGGCCTGCTGTCATTTTGACCTCTGTGTCAGTGGAGCCCCCCTTTTGGTCTTCGCTATGCTCGGGAAGGGGGGGTCGCCTGTGCGAGCAACACTGTGCTTGGATCGTGCGTGGAGTTTTGTACTACATGTATTGTCGTTCTTGCAACATTTTCTTCCAAAAACTCTCTTTACAATTTCAAGAACTGTTTGTCTGTGTGTGGGTGAAGGGCACTAGCGTGGGTGAGAATGATAGTATTTCCAATCACACTCTGATGACAAAAATTGCACTTTCCAATAGCCATAAGAGAGTTGAAAGCACGTGTAATGTGGTACTCCACTTTGCAGTGGACTTAATTCCTTATTACTTGGCCATTGCCAATCACTGGCTATGTTACTGTGTTGTCCTGAGCACAAAACGACGTAGTTATGCAACAGGTAGAGGTTTGGTCGGGTAACTAATTTGGGCATTTCTATCCGGGTAGCGCGGGTATCCTATCGGGTATATGTGGCATAGTTTGTACAGTGAGTGTGCACTTGCGATAGGTAGAAAGTGTACAGTAAGCACAGTGCTGCCAACCTTCCATATTTTTCCGTATTTGTACGGAAATTCACTCCTTTTTCTGCAGTACGGAAATTGACCGAAACTGTACGGAAAACTGAGAGAGAAGTATGGATCAGCTGACTAATTTTTCTTCAAGGGGAAGTTAAGGCAAAAATTAAAATTTCACCAGTTGTAATCTTCGGGGTGCTGAGTCGAATGGTCTTGGTCCGACAAAGCTGAGACGCTCCCTTCCTACTTGAATCCCAATCGAACTCGCGCACTTCCACCGAAACTGGGTGACTGCGCCCTACTAGATGGGGATTTGTATGCAAAATGTCACTAAAAGCGCCATTTCGTTCTTATGAAAGCACGGATGACCGCGTTTGGCCCATATGTTGTACTCTTTTGGACGCTGAGTCGACTGGTTTTGGTCCGAAAAGGCTGCGATGCAGCGTTCCTCCTTTATTCCCAATCGAACATGGTTGAACAAGCGGTTACGTGCTCCTGGGTGCCCAAATCACCTGGTCACCACGCCAGCAGGCGACAACTTTTACACCAAGGTTCAACTCGAGTTCAACTCGAGTTCAACTCGAGTGACAGGACTGCACCCAAAAAAGGTCAAACAGGCTAGTAAGTTGTACCCTGCAGGCACGGTGACCAGGTGACTGGTGTACGCAGGAGCACGTGACCGCTTGTTCAACCATGTTCGATTGGGAATAAAGGAGGAACGCTGCATCGCAGCCTTTTCGGACCAAAACCAATCGACTCAGCGTCCAAAAGACTACAACATATGGGCCAATCGCGGTAATCCATGCTTTTATAAGAACGAAATGGCGCTTTTAGTGACATTTTGCATACAAATCCCCATCTAGTAGGGCGCAGTCACCCAGTTTCGGTGGAAGTGCGCGAGTTCGATTGGGATTCAAGTAGGAAGGGAGCGTCTCAGCTTCCTCGGACCACGACCATTCGACTCAGCACCCCGAAGACTACAACTGGTGAAATTTTAATTTTGGCCTTAACTTCCCCTTTCATGTACATGATATGGTACTACATGTACATGTACATGACTATGTACATGATTGCATGCAGAGCACATAAAACTGCGGAGTAGACCTACTTTCACGCTAAAAACAGTGTTCCTGACTGCGACCTCGAGCATCAGACAGTGACAAAGCTTTCAAGCGCTGTGTACGTATGTTGCACACCATTGCTGGCTGTCCTACACTAGGCTACAGTTCCCGTGACGTATCGCTTCCCGGGACCAAGACTCTTCCTTTTCTTCTTTTGATATAAATGCTATTTTCCGTGGTTGGATTCACCCTCCCTTTCTTGTATTGGCTATGTAGTATTATGTGCCATGAAGCGGAGACGATAAATAAAAAAAATAAAAGTACGACTTCCGACTGAGCAAGTTGGCAGCACTGTAAGCACATAGCCGTGCTTTTTACATGCACCGTTGCAAAAATACCGTACTCCAACTACGCTATTGGGTTCTAAGAAGCAAACTGCTACCCGAATACCAGCTCTAGTAACGGGTAGCACGGGTACCCGACTACTCGATGACATCCCTACAAAGACGCAGTATCTGCTACTTCTACCGCACGCAACATCCTAATGCCTGAAACCGCATTCATAAAGATTATTTTGCCGGCCGCCCAATGAGTAACGGAGCTTCCCAGTTAATGTACACAATAAACCACCCATCACTAGATAGAACAGACAGGAAAGACTGTGTTTGCAAAAAACGCTGAAAAAACACACCACGGACACCGTAGCCACCATTGACTCTATAAGACAGAACCGAGAAGGGATCAATATTGGTTTGTGCTAAAGACTTTTTGATGATTATAAACTTACTCCGTGCAGTTGCCATCATTGTCTAAAGCAAACCTGCTGTCGTTTTGACCTCTGTGTCATTGGAGCCCCCTTTTCGTCCTTGTTATGCTCGCAGGCTTTGCCTTTGCGTGCGCCACTTCTCGTGCATTGCGCGTGGACATTTATACTACATGTATTGTCATTCTTGCAACGTCTTCTTTGTGAACTCTCCTTCCTCGCAGTTTCAAGAACTGTTTCTCCGTGTGTGGGGTTGAGGAGCAGCTGAAGAGTTCTATCGTCGGGATCGAATGTAGTACAGTGGAGATTGGATATAACGACACTCCTTCGGTAGAAAATTAAATGTCCCTATATTCGATCTGTCACTAAACCCGATCTTCACATTTAGTGTGCAATATGTACATCAAAATGACAGAAATGTATTGCAGATATGCATGTGCATAAAATAATGCATAATGGATTTCAGATGTGCATGTGTCTTGCATGCATAATTCAAGCCAAAGGTCAGGCATAGCAACTACACCGCTGCACTACGGCGACAATGTGCAATGATCAGCACATGTGGAGTGACCCAGAGGTCCCGGTATGTGACACAGACATGTCCCATGCATGCCACTCCGCCTGATACAAGAGGAAAGCTGTTATATTCGATGCATTTTCAGGTCTTCGGGCACTAAAAAGTGTCAGTAAATTCGATCTGTCGTTATTTTCGAGGTCGTTATACCCGATCTATAATGTACAGAAAGGACTTGAAAAACGACTTGGGTAACGGAATTCTGTCGCTAAACTCGATGTCATTATATCCAAGGTCGTATATCCAATCTCCACTGTGTTTCGAAAAGAACAGAAGGCATGTGTCTTTGTGCGTAGCCATGACAATCATGGTGGTCCAGAGTGAGAACGCACAAAGCAGGCGCAGGTCAAATATATCTCACACTTTGCAGTGGCCTATTTTCTGATTACTTTGCCATTGGCAGCCACTGGCTATGTTACTGTATTGTCCTCTGGTGCACTAAACGGGTGGAGTACAAAGAGGTAATAACTAGGGCTGAAACGATTATACCGAATAATCGAGTACTCATTTGATAACTCTAACGATCGAGCAATCGTTCAGATTACCGATTACGATTATTTTGCGTTTCTGAAATTTTTAATTTCTAATGGGCGCAGTGCATGCGGCGCGAGTTCAAACATCGAGTACAGTCCTAGTGTAGTACAACGAAGCTGGAGCATGAAGTTCGAAGGTCAAGGTTGCGTCCGGTCTACAATTTTTGTGCAAAATTTTGTACATATTTCCACTTTTGGCCATTCCACGTAAATATTCCAGGTGCGGCCTCTTTAAGATTATAATCGAATAATCGATCGTTATGATGAAGAGTAATCGATTGGGCTAAATGGATGATCGTTTCAGCCCTAGTAATAACTGCTATTTCTACCGCACGCAACATCCGCAATGCCTGAAACAACATCCAAAGAGATGTTGTCTAGGGACCAAAGAAGAAACCTTGGCAACCAGATATGAATTATGTTGTAGTGAGTACACTGGTCAGTAACTACATGTACAGTCAGACCTCGCTTATCCGGTCCTCGTTTATCCGGATCCCTCGCCATCCGGAAGAAAATAGTTGGTTACAAATGTACAGCATATGCCATGCTTACATACAGTATGTGTGTTCGATTATCCGGTTCCCTCGCCTATCCGGACATTTTTGTGGAAAACGGATGTGTGCGAGATTATGCGAGGTCTGACTGTACAATGTTTGCACCGTGTAAGGTGATCATTGGTACAACATTCCCTTTACACGATTCAAACTTGGAACCAACTGTAAGGAGTTAGACTCAGCAGCCATACCACAAAAAAACAATTCAATACAGGACTCGGTGTCGGTGGTGGTGTTGCTGGTGTTGCTGGTGGTGGTGGTGGTGGTGGTGGTGGTGGTGGTGGTGGTGGTGGTGGTGGTGGTGGTGGTGGTGGTGGTGGTGGTGGTGGTGGTGGTGGTGGTGGTGGTGGTGGTGGTGGTGGTGGTGGTGGTGGTGGTGGTGGTGGTGGTGGTGGTGATGGTGGTGGTGGTGGTGGTGGTGGTGGTGGTGGTGGCGGTGGCCCGGGTGGTGGTGGTGGTGATTGTGGTGGTGGTGTTGGTGGTGGTGGTGGTGGTGGTGGTGGTGGTGGTGGTGGTGGTGGTGGTGGTGGTGGTGGTGGTGGTGGTGGTGGTGGTGGTGGTGGTGGTGGTGGTGGTGATTGTGGTGGTGGTGGTGGTGGTGGTGGTGGTGGTGGTGGTGGTGGTGGTGGTGGTGGTGGTGGTGGTGATTGTGGTGCTGGTGCTGGTGTGGTGGTGCTGGTGTTAGTGCTGGTAGTGGGGGGGGGGGAGAGAACTAGAATTGAGCTGCAATAGGTTTTGACATAAACTCACTCTCAAACCAGGTCATTTGTTCAGCCATGATTTTGCCTTCCTGTATGTCCCTGGAGGATAGAAAGAAACCACATAAGGCAGGAACTGGCGTCACCGACGATCTTTAGGATTCAAAACAGAAGCAAAGTTTTCACACACGTCAAGATACTTAAAGATACTTGAAGCATACAATTGAAAAAGACGACACTGGAACGAGAGAGCTTGGAAGCTCAGGGCCCTACGCTATGCTTTTTTGCCTAGCTCATCATGCATGTTATTAGAACTGATGGAAATGTGTTTTCCATTGATTGGCTATAGTGTTTTACATCGACCATGACGGCTACAATGCCCAACCATACCAAAATGAACTGATCGGCTACATCATTGTATTGCAAAATGTTTCCATCCGTTTGAATAACATGCATGATGAGCTAGGCAAAAAAACATAGCGTAGGGCCCTGAGCGAAAGAAATAAACTTTCTCTTGTCATTCGAGGGTATTAGGACACCGTCTGCCACCTTGATGACCTAGGCAAAAGGAGGATAGGAATGTTATAAAATATAAATGTTTCATTTCTCCTATTTTATTTTTAAGACATAACCTAGGATTCGAGCCCGCACTATCGCCCTGCATGCATTCCCCCGATACACTTCAAATACATACTCATTCTTCCAAGTTGCTTCACGTTATGATCTTGCATTTGAAAGCCATATTTGAAAATTGTGGCCATGGCCACCTGTCTTTGATGGTACGGTGCGGGACAGGTACGGGATTGCGCCAGGCATGCTGACGGCACAAACAAACAAACGCACACCTTGATGGTACGGTACAGAACAGGTACGGGATAGAGCCAGGCACGCCGATGGCACAAGCAAACGAACAAACACGGAATTAGAGCTGTGCGGACCCTGGCTAGCGCCAGACGTTACTGAAGTAACGTCTTTTGCATAGCTACGGGAACGGAGTTGAAGTCTCCACTGAAGCTTTACCATTCTATTAATAACAAGGAGCACATGTACATTTAAGGCCAGAGTGTGCAGGTCAGATGTGTTTGCTGTCACAGTGAAATTCCTGATTTTCAACATGCAGCATTACAGTGGTGTAGTGCCTACAAGCAGAATTCAAGCAGGTCTCACTCTCTCTCTCTCTCTCTCTCTCTCTCTCTCTCTCTCTCTCTCTCTCTCTCTCTCTCTCTCTCTCTCTCTCTCTCTCTCTCTCCCTCTATCTCTCTCTCTCTCTCTCTCTCTCTCTCTCTCTCTCTCTCTCCCTCTCCCTCTATCTCTCTCTCTCTCTCTCTCTCTCTCCCTTTATCTCTCTCTCTCTCTCTCTCTCTCTCTCTCTCTCTCTCTCTCTCTCTCTCTCACTCTCTCTCTCTATCTCTCTCTCTCTCTCTCTCTCTCTCTCTCTCTCTCTCTCTCTCTCTCTCTCTCTCTCTCTCTCTCTCTCTCTCTCTCTCTCTCTCTCTCTCTCTCTCTCTCTCTCTCTCTCCCTCTGCACAACTTGAGCTCAGTTGTATGTACCACACACTACACCATTTCCCAACACGCTTTTCTGCGACAAATACAGTAAAACCTGGTTTAAGCGACCACCCCACTGTACCACGGTGCAAGCAAAAGCGGTCATTAAAGCCAGGTGGTCTTTAGAACCAGGTCCCACAGTGTCTGTACAGTAGAACTTTTGGTGCATGAAGAAACGGTCATTAAGAGCAGGTGGTCGCTAAACCCAGAGGTCGATTACACCAGACTTTACTGTACATATATTATGATGCAGTGCCGACATTTTGCCCTGACAGACATGCATGCAGAAAAATCAGAAACTTCATACTATGGGATATCTGTACTCTTGTCATTGAATACTGTAGGATAATGGAGGGCTAAAGACTCTAAACACATTGGGCGAAATGGCGATTTTTTGTGCGTCAAAAGGGTGCTTAGCTGCATTTGACTGTAACGGAGAATGCGGATTTGAAATTTGAACGGACTTGCCCACATGTGTTGCACGCGACCGCTCACAAAAACACCACCACAGCATTATTAATTGATGGGTTTCCACCGGGTTTCCACCGGGTTTCCACCGGGTTTCCACCGGGTTTCCACCGGGTTTTTTTCTTTTTTTTATATGAAACCTGGAGAGGCTAACTGGCAATGGTGCGGGTTCGAATGCCATGTTAGGCCAAGCCAAAGAATAAATACCACATGTGCATGATACGCAAAAGTCAAAACCTCAACTTTTGACCATAAGCACCCTTTTCACGTGCTCTGCACCAAATATCATACACATACGCTCGTCTAGCTGCTAATTGACGACCTGGAAAAGCAACCACAGCCCACAGTAGAAAACCATACAGAGACCCAGATATGCATGTACTCGGACGGCGAGCCAGCAGTATTCATGATGAAGAGGAAGGACCAGTATGTAACCAGTTATGACTAACAGTCCACCAAGGGTATGAGATAATAATTATACAGTCAGTCAGCTTTGTGCCTTATTGCCCAACTATCAGACCACCGTACTATCCTGTATTAAAGTCTGTCTCATATAGCCGGAAGCCTGTTTTGAATACAAGCAGGATTTTCAACATACACTGTCGGTGTATAGGCCTGGTTTTAGTGTTGACATACATAGAAATACCTGTCTTGTATAGAAGCCTGCACACTTTCCCCAAGAAAGTCATAGAAGCAATGGCTACTAAAGACGACTTTACGGTATATAAATCTATCCTTACCTTGGTGAACTGATAGTCAATTTCTCCTAACATTTTGGTCCTTCCTCTTATACTTGAAAACCCGGACACAATTTTGTGTATCCAAATTTCCTGACCCAAACATCAGTGCTGTACAGTGGAAAACACTTCACAATGACAGACTGGACGGGCCCAATGCACCTCCGCTTTGTACTGCTGTGATGCTGGAGAAATCCCAATACACCACCATTTCGTACTGTGGTGATGATGGAGACACCCAAATACACCACTGCAATGTGAATGGCGTGTGTGTGTGTGTGTGTGTGTGTGTGTGTGTGCGTGTGCGTGTGCGTGCATGCGTGTGTGTGTGTTGGAGGTTGTCGGTATGTCTGTTGGCTCTGGGTTCCCAGTACTCAGTAGCCGAGGCTGGTTGGTAAAGTAACTCCAATTTTACTTCAAGGTACCGGCAGTGCATCTAGTGTCTGCTTCTATTAAAGCAGTGTGCTGTCTATACTGGTTACCCAGCAAGTGTAGTGTGCTGTCTATACTGGTTACCATGGTTACCCAGCAATTGTAGTGTGTGCATACTGTAGAAGTACAAATTTTCGTTTGCAATTAACTTTCGCTATATTCGTTAGGTGGCACGAAATAACTGAAGTTTGTATCAAACAAAAGTTTTTTTTCTGAACGTTCGGGGTGACAGTAGGCACCGGCGGATTATTTATTATGCCGGCATAATTATTGGCATAATTTGGTGGTTGAAAATTTGGAGCATAATTTGGCATCCTTTCGGATGTAGGAGAATAACTACATGATTGTACCACCGTTCTAGTATGTAGGCTACACAATTGTGTACAGTGACCTGATCCGTGCTGGTGGTCTGCATGGTAAAGGGTTCGGAGGTCAAGCAGATTGTGTTTTCAATGAAAAACAGGGTAGACATCTTGGCAATACAGTATTGTAGTACGTTCAGGCTCCGCGTCTTCTTCAAAGCTCTTTCTCACTGTACTGTACAGTACTGTAGCAGAATATGCGAGTGAATCCGTCTTTATCAGCTATCCCGGGGCGGACGGGATACTAGTGGTGACGGGTAGACCGCAAAACTCCGCGTACATGTACCGGTACATTATGCATGTTACGAAGTCATGACCTCTGGATTTTGGCTGCCATGATATGGATATTGCTCTAATAATTCTCATGAAAAATTGAGGTCTAGTTGGTGTACGGTCATGATGGAAGGAGAGGTGGAGCTACTGGAGAGATGAGCTGATCATTCGCAGGGTGAGGCCACTGAGGGTGACATCGGTTGGACGAGTATAACGACTTCATTACGAAGACAGATGAACATGAACATCACAAAGGTAACTCAAACTTATTTTGGCAATAAAAAAAATCTTTTCACAGAAGAAGTCAACTAATGAATAGAAGAAGTAATGTTTTCTCTTTTCCATGTTGATCTCTAGCATGCATGGACACCTTGGTATGGGAATACTAGCGAAAGATTTCCTGAACGAAAATGTGTAGTTATAGTATAGTAGGTAACTGTCTTGGCCATTCTATGCCGATGTACTCCGTGTGGTGTAGACCAGGTGTGCATTGCTGGTCGATTCACATGGCTTCGCGGGTTGTGTGGATTGGACAGTTATCTGGTGCTAGTCTTGATCTGTCTCATTCAGATCTTGTCCGCTATCGTTGCTATAAGAGAAAATCTGTGTGTGCACATCCAGTGCATTTGCAGATTTGCGCGCTTCTCTTGCGACGGGCGCATACATGGTACATGGTGTGCATGTGTGTGTGTGTGTGGGGGGGGGGTATGTGTGCTTGTGCGCGTGTATGTGTGCTTGTGCGCGTGTATGTGTGAACAGACAGAAGTCACAGTGCTGCACAATCAAGTCCAAATCCAGCCAGTCAATTACTAGTACCCCAGGGAGGGGGGGGGGGGGGCTGTGCAGCCATACCTGTGACCACTGGAAAGCGGAAAAGAACAGCGCTACCTTCCCTGCGACATGTACCGTATTTTCCGGAGTATAGTGCGCACTTTAGATGTGCTATTTTACTTTTTAGGCCCTAAATCGCAGATGCGCACTATGCTCCGAATATGAAATGCATGTACTTCAATGAAGATTGAAGTGCGCACCCCCAATGAAGATTGGGGGTGCGTGTTATACAAAGGTGCGCACTATACTCCGAAAAATACGGTAAACTCGTAGGAGAGCAGCACATCCTTCTGAAGAACGGAAGCCGGTGGATCATAGGCATAGACAGGTTTTTTTACGAATTCCAGTCAATAGTTGTTGTTGTTCACAGTTCAGTCGCAAACGTCTCTGCGCATGAGCTGGCGCGACATGACAAGCCACTGAGATCCGCAAAGGGAGCCAGCCACCTGGAAGAAGTCGTCTTCAATCACATCTTTACACTTTGCCTTGCACAGGTTTGAATCAAAGTTTGAGAGAAGGTGGGTCTCTTCAACGCTATTGTCGATCCTGGAGCAGACCAGGGATCGGTTTTTGAGTTACTCTTGGCTAGAAAGGAAAAAAAATGAACTTCAACATACGAGTAGAGCAACTCCATTTCCCTTCGAAAAAAAGCGGTCGAGGGACTTAGTCACTGTACTCCAAACTGCTCTGCTGTACGAATACAGAGTTCGAACTTATGTTACTTTCCAGCGGGCGCACTTTTCGTACTTCGAGCGCCTCACGGAATATTCGAATTACTAGTATCGCGTTCGGGAGTCTACCTGTACATACATACATACACCAGTTCAGTGCATACAGTATAATATTTATAACCTATTATCTATCTGAGTATCTCACAATAATAATGGTCTTACTCTCTTCTACTCTACGAATTCGGTTACCGGTATTCTTTTTTACCTTGCTGCTGCTGCTGCTGCGCTCGACGATGCAGTGAGGGATGCGTCACCACCAACGGTTGCGTGGCGTGGCAAGCACGTACACCTACAAGCGAAACCGGCCCCACCTGCTTTCCACGCAGAGTGGGGCCGTTCTAACGACTGCTACCGGCTCAACCGCTACCACTTTGTCCGGCAGTCGCTAACAAACTAGCAATGACACTGAACTGGCGTGTTGGGTTTGTGCTGACCGAAACGCCCGGGCCGCCCTGAGGTGGAAACGTTCTGAAAACAAAACACTGACTAACTCCTTGCTTATTTTCAACCAGGCAACAAAACTGTTCAGTCTTTCTTCAACAGAGCTCTTCACAGTTTGTCCGACATTCAACTGCAACTGTAAATTGCCAACGGTGTAAACAAGTCACTACACAGACACAGTACACACACAGTCAGTACAGGGAATACAGGGAATACAGGGAATATGTAGTCGTTGTAGATCTTCTACCCTACTCGCCTGGCGCAGACGTAGACCTGGTACATGGTGGTAGACCTACGACTAGCTACGCGTCCGGGCAAGACTTCATCGTGACCTGTGACCTGCATAGGCTGCAAGACTTCATCGTTTCCTGCAAGACTTCATCGTGACCTGCGAGACTTCATCGTGACCTGCGAGACTTCATCGTGACCGCGGTACCGACAGACTAGACTAGACTACTGAGTACTGGTACTCCGATGAAGCCATGAAGGGCAGCAGAAGTAGCGCAGCTACCGTAACAATGGTCAGTCGTGCATGGGTGGTATCCAGGGACTGGGAGTCGGGATCGCGGGAACACTCTGCTGATCACGTCCCAGGCACGCACAGACTCGGTGACGGGTGGTCAGTACGCAACTGTCACTAAAAAAAAGGGGGGAACCGTCGGTCCCCACCTAGTACATGTACCTGCGCAGCTGCTTTCCACGCAGAGTGGTGCCGTTGTGACGACTGCTAGTGGCTCCAATGACCTAGGGACCGGCGGATTCTGCTCGAAAAGGTGGCAGATTCTGCTTGAAAAGCAGTGAAATTGGCAGAACCATACAAACCTTATGGCGGGCAATTCCTCGAATTCTGCTCCATTTTTTATCCACATACCAAACATGCATGAAACTTACCAGAAAAAGTACCGAATTCTGCCAATTTTTCTGCCAGCAGAATCCGCCGGACCGTAAAACTGTGGCTCTACCGATCCACCGGGCGACCGGGCCGGCGTTGGTCGTTTACCTTTTCGCCCCGCACAGGGCCGCACCGGGCCGCAGTCACTAACAAACAAACTACAACAGCCATACTCAGTACAGTAAAACCTGTGACCAACGACCACCCCTTCCTTGGGGCCAGAGAAAGCGGTCTTTAGTGGCAGGTGGTCCTTAGTTAGAGGTTTGCACAGCACAACCACATGTGAATGTGAGACCGTCCGTGCCTGGTGAAGTGGTCTTTAGTACCAGGCTGGTCACGGTGGTCTTTAGTCACAGGTTTTACTGTAGTAGGCCTTGACAGATTATGCTAGCATAATTTTTCGCATAATTCCTACCAAAATAGAATAATCGCATAATTCGAGGCAAATTGCATACGAATCGCATAAAATTGGAATAATCCGCCTGTTCGCATCAAATTCCATGCAGTTGTAGTAACTTGTACATGTTCTACAAGTACAAGTACAAGTACATGTAGATGCACCAGGAAGTCGTAGGTTTACGACTCCCTTGAGAACATGTCCAGTCCACTACAATCAGTGACGGTCGTAGCTAGGTCGGACGGTGCGTTGACCCCGTTGAACTTTTGCTACTACAGTACAATGCCCTCTACAAAAAAATCCCCTGTTATTTTGTACAGAACCATTATACATGTACATTAGCAGCATGTGAGCATAATGCGGCATAATATGATAACTTTTAGCAGGAGGAGTCGGGTGGGAAGGAGCGAGATGAGGCGGATGAATGTGTTGATCGTAAGAAGTCAGCTGTGTGTCTACACTTGTTATCTCGTCCTGACTGTCTTAGTGTGTATGATGACTCTCATTTTTCTGTACTGTGTCGTGCGCGTTATGTCCAACAGTTGAAAGTCTTTGAGGCAGTCTGTATACGTATTCATAAGCCTGTTTTGTGTAAGCAGAAGGAGCACGTTGTTGCACTGAAGTTGTATTCGTAGGTTGACACTTTTAGCATAAAAATAGCATAATTCTGCAATTTTTTCAGCAATGCGAAAAGCATAATTTCACGAAAATATTAGCATAATCTGTCAAGGCCTATACTGTAGTTACTATAGCGTCTTCACTTCCCTTTCATCCCATCCACCCTTCCACTGGGAAACTCCCCTGATTGTATTTGTTCACTAGTTTGAGGGAAAGAGACAAGCGGGAAAAGTCTGAAGAAAAAATTGACTGTCACCACCAGGACTCGAACCAGGGACCCTCGCTTGTAGCTAGCGATGCTCTAACCACTGAGCTATGGTGTAGTCGTCATCCCAGCAGAGACTGTTCAACATTTTCTTCAGACTTCGTAACTCACACTTTCTGTGAATCCACACAGGCGGGTGGGACGCAGCCCTCACTGTACCCACACACTTCACGTACACTCTAGCATGGGGGGAGCCCCAAGTCATAAAATCTTCACTAGTTTGAGGGAAAGAGACAAGCGGGAAAGTCTGAAGAAAAAATTGACTGTCACCACCAGGACTCGAACCAGGGACCCTCGCTTGTAGCTAGCGATGCTCTAACCACTGAGCTATGGTGTAGTCGTCATCCCAGCAGAGACTGTTCAACATTTTCTTCAGACTTCGTAACTCACACTTCCTGTGAATCCACACAGGTGGGGGGGGGGGGGGGGGACGCAGCCCTCACTGTACCCACACACTTCACGTACACTCTAGCACGCGGGGAGCCCCAAGTCATAAAATCTTCACTAGTTTGAGGGAAAGAGACAAGCGGGAAAAGTCTGAAGAAAAAATTGACTGTCACCACCAGGACTCGAACCAGGGACCCTCGCTTGTAGCTAGCGATGCTCTAACCACTGAGCTATGGTGTAGTCGTCATCCCAGCAAAGACTGTTCAACATTTTCTTTGTATTTGTATTTGTATTTTATTATTTTACTTGGGCATTCCCAAAAGACCCTAAGGTCTTCTTACAGGGTGCCCAAGATGAATAAAATTGTTAAGTTCCTGGCGAAATGAATTGGGGATATGATTTGTGCGAAGGGATTCGGGAAGCGCATGAAAGCGGTCAGCACCAAGGAATGAAATAGACCTGTGTCCAGCTTGAGCTTGCACAATGGGTAAGGAAAGGGAATAATTGACTTGGCCGCGGGTTATTCTATCTGTGTGAGCGCAGTCACGGCGAAGGGAGAATATGTCAGAGAGGAGTGAACTGCAGATATTGTGGATGCAACGGAACACGAAGAACATGGACTTAGTATGATATCTTTTGTCTAAGCTAATTATGTGGTATCGCTCAAGCAAGTATGATGTCCGCGTGAATGTGTCATGCTCAAATATGCATCTAAGTGCTCTCTTACTTATGCGCAACAGCTGATCTCTCACTTTGTCAGCGAGGCAGTGGATGTAGGCAGTGCTGGCGTACTCGAGCTTGCTCTGGACTACTGACAAGTAGAACTGCCTTCTGGCCTGGACAGCAAGATTCCTCCTTCCACGTCGAAAAGCACCTAGTTTCTTTCCGATGTCTTCCCTGAGGGAGTTAACGTGGGCACTGAAACTTACAGTTGAATCGAGAGTCAGTCCTAGATACTTAAAGGGGAAGTTAAGGCAAAAATTAAAATTTCACCAGTTGTAGTCTTCGGGGTGCTGAGTCGAATGGTCGTGGTCCGAGGAAGCTAAGACGCTACCTTCCTACTTGAATCCCAATCGAACTCGCGCACTTCCTCCGAAACTAGGTGACTGCGCCCTACTAGATGGGGATTTGTATGCAAAATGTCACTAAAAGCGCCATTTCGTTCTTATAAAAGCACGGATGACCGCGATTGGCCCATATGTTGTAGTCTTTTGGACGCTGAGTCGATTGGTTTTGGTCCGAAAAGGCTGCGATGCAGCGTTCCTCCTTTATTCCCAATCGAACATGGTTGAACAAGCGGTCACGTGCTCCTGCGTACACCAGTCACCTGGTCACCGTGCCTGCAGGGTACAACTTACTAGACTGTTTGACTTTTTTTGGGTGCAGTCCTGTCACTCGAGTTGAACCTTGGTGTGAAAGTTGTCGCCTGCTGGCGTGGTGACCAGGTGATTTGGGCACCCAGGGGCACGTGACCGCTTGTTCAACCATGTTCGATTGGGAATAAAGGAGGAACGCTGCATCGCAGCCTTTTCGGACCAAAACCAGTCGACTCAGCGTCCAAAAGACTACAACATATGGGCCAATCGCGGTCATCCGTGCTTTTATAAGAACGAAATGGCGCTTTTAGTGACATTTTGCATACAAATCCCCATCTAGTAGGGCGCAGTCTGTAACAGATTCACTGTTACTACTAACACTAGGAATAGGATACACTTATCACCTGCTATTATCACGCTGCTGCTGTTAGGTGTTATGTCCATCATTGCTTGTTCATGTATATAAGAATGCATTATGGCAAGGATCATTGCTTATTCCAAGAATGACTACTGAAGTTAGTTGGACTGTTACACTGGTAGCAAGAGGATGGTTTTTCTTTTCGTCATGCTCGGGCTATGCGCAGTGGCCGCATTAGTCGCCTACGGTATATTCGAGATTCAGAAGCGTCTGAATCACCTTATCGCACTCGGTCAGTGCGATGGATCAGATCAAACGCCAAGACGTGCTCAAGCTTCCAGCGGAGAGAGGCCACGCATGCGCCATGTTAAGTCTCCGCCTGTGTTTCGTGGAGATACAAGAGAGTTCAAGGAGTGGGCCTTCGCCATCGAACTCGCCATGAAGTCCCTGCAGCTGGATAACGCGGAGGAGCGCTTGAGCTACGCGGCGAGTTTTCTGGAGGGCAACGCTCGTCTTTGGTTTATCGCCTCTCAGGAGGCAAACACGCTGTTTTCCGACTGGCCAGACCTGAAGAGCAAGCTGGGAGAAGTGTACGGCCCGGTTTATGACAGGGAACAGGCGCGCATCGACTTATTCGCTCTTCACCAAGATGAGACTCTTGACGAATACATCAACAAATTTTCGCGGCTTAGCTTACAAGTTCCCGAGCTTGATGACCACTCCAGAGCTATCTTGTTCACGCGTGGGCTGGCTCAGGGCCTAAGCGGTGAGGTACTTAGGGAGCATCCGCAACATTTGGCCCAAGCCATACGAGCTGCGGTCGCAGCAGACCAGTCGATGCGGCTAGCCCAAGCAAGCTACGCCAAGGCAGTGCGCGCACCAGGGCATGAGAGGCGCCAGCCTGGACCCTGGTCAAGCCAACCAACACCATCCGGTGGGAGAGAAACCAGGGAGCCAGAGGGTCGTTCAATGCTGTGTTTCACCTGCAGGAAACCCGGCCATATTGCCAGATTCTGTCCAGAAGGAGGGAGGAACGCCACAAGCAAGCCTTCTTTAAACGATGGACGCCAGTAAGGAAGGGAGTGCGACTACTGGCGAACACGAGAGCACCCAGGAATAGGCCACGAATCAAAGTTCAGAACAAATTCAGCCCCTTAGCAAATGAGGAACCACGCCTCGAGGAGACCGAAATTCAAGCCTCGCCTGTCAAGCATTCGTCACCTGATACTGTTGGCCGGCCTAATGAAGTAACCGCCAGCACAGGGAGCATTTCCGCCGACAACGAACACGACCTAATGCGCGTCCAGGGCAAGATAAATGGACGTCGCGTTACCATGCTACTGGATTCTGGGTCAACCCACGACTTCATTTCAACTGACCTTGTCAAGAAGCTAAAATCTCCACAACAACCGGTAGCGACGTCCTGAACGTCACACTTGCTGATGGATCGGTCCGCTCACAGCCTATTACGAAAACGGACAGCTTGAAGACCGTAGTCGGCGACTTTAGCGAGCACCAACAGTTCCTAGTATTCCCTATGACGCGGTATGACGTGATCCTCGGCAAACCATGGCTGACCCGGACGAACCCACAGATCAATTTTCGTACCAATGAAATCAAGCTGGAGGATGGATCCATCATCTGTCAACCGAGTGAAAGTGATGGCACGGACAAATCCAACCCACCGATTGAGACGTTCCTCATCTCAGGGAAGCAGGCTAGGCATGCAATGAGAGGTGGCGCAGAAGGAATCCTAGCGTATGTGACAGCAGATCCGGACGAGCCACAGACGGTGGATAGTCCGGGTAGGGAGGATCAGAAGGATTTCAAGGACCTGCTGAAGGAGTTCGGGGACGTCTTTCCCGATGAGCTTCCAAACAAGCTGCCACCCAGAAGAGGCGCAGATCACGAGATAAAAACGGAAGAAGGAGCTAAACCGCCATCTCGTGCAGCATATCGTTTACCAAAACCAGAGATGGATGAGCTTCAAGCTCAGCTCACCGAGCTGCTCCGTAGAGGATTCATCCAGCCCAGCAAATCCCCATACGGAGCCCCTGTGTTCTTCGTAAAGAAGGCGGATGGAACACTTCGAATGGTATGCGACTGGCGTGAGCTAAACCGCATAACCATTAAGAACAAGGCATGCCTACCGAATATTGACGACCTCTTTGATACCGTCCAAGGCAGTGCGTATTTCACCAAGCTAGATCTGAGGTCCGGTTACAATCAGATTCGAATAGAAGAAACAGATATTCCGAAGACAGCAATAAATACCCCATTCGGTCACTTTCAGTTCACAGTGATGGGTTTCCGGCCTAACAAATGCCCCGGCAACATTCCAAACCTTGATGAACAGTGTTCTCCAGCCATACCTGCGTAAATTCGTTGTGGTGTTTCTAGACGATATCCTCATATTCAGCAAATCATGGGAGGAGCACCTCGATCATGTCAGAACCATCTTAAACGCCCTCAGGAGGAATGAGCTATATTGCAAACCGTCTAAATGTGAATTCGGCCGGACAGACGTTCTGTTTCTTGGGCACCGGATAGACGGCCAATGCATTTCTCCAGATCCAGAGAAGATCAAGGCCGTGCATAACTGGCCTGTCCCGACGACGGTCACGCACGTAAGACAGTTTCTGGGATTCGCTAATTACTTTCGAAGGTTCATTAACCCATTTCTCGGCCATCTCCAAACCCCTGGAGGAACTGACAGGGAAACATGTGCGCTTCGAGTGGAATCAGACTCGACAGGAGGCATTTGAGCGATTGAAGTCTGCTCTGCTGGATGCACCAGTGTTGCGACTAGCAAACGTCAGTCAGGATTTCCGCGTTGAGACTGACGCAAGTGACTTTGCTGTGGCAGGAGTCTTGACGCAGCAAGCAGAGGACCATTCCTGGCATCCTGTGGCTTACGTGAGCCGAAAGCTGTCTTCTGCCGAACGGAATTACACGGCCGCCGAGCGAGAAACTTTGGCTGTAGTGTACGCCCTGCAGTGCTGGCGAGTCTACCTATTTCGCCACTTTCAACTCTACACCGACAACATGGGAGTTGTCTACCTCAGGACCAAACCAAACTTAACCAAGAGAGAGGCTCGATGGATTGAATTCCTGGCCGACTATGACTACACGGTACATCACAAGCCAGGGAAGTGTAACATAGCAGACCCGTTGTCACGTCGACCAGACTTGGAACTGAATGGAATCGAGTTCTCTCTGGATGTGAATCAAGGAATTGCGAATCAGATCTCAGCAGGGTATGATAGTGACCCAGAGCTTTCGCCAGTAATCAAGCGCTTGATGGGTTGCAGCGAAGACGCCATGCATGAGCGATACGTCTGGAACAGTGTGACCGGCGGCTGTACCTAGTAACATCGGGCGATGCTCGCCTCTGCATTCCTCGCGGTCCGGTACGGCTGCAACTGCTCAAACAGAATCATGATTGCCTGACGGCCGGCCATCCGGGAGAGACAGGACCTACCTGAAGCTGAGCAGATACTTCTATTGGCCAGGCATGAGAAGTACTGTGAAGGACTTCGTTAAATCTTGCGACCGGTGCCAACGCGTAAAGGGTAGCCAGACCAAGGCAGGACTGTTGCAGTCCCTTCCAGTCCCCGAACAGCCCTGGACAGACATCAGCATGGATTTCATCATGGCACTGCCGCTGACCTGCCGAGGACATAGCGCCATTCTAACCTTTGTGGACCGTCTGACGAAGTATGTGCACCTGATCCCGACGACTGTTCATGTTGACTCTAAGGAGGCAGCCCGATTGTACGTGGATCATGTGTTTGCTGCCCATGGCTTGAGCAAAACGATAGTTTGTGATCGAGATCCGCGATTCACGTCGGCGTTCTTCAAGGAGGTTTTCAGTATTCTTGGCGTGGAGCTAAAAACGAGCACGGCCAACCACCCGCAGACCGATGGCATGACTGAGCGTGTGAACCGTGTCATTGAGGATACGCTAAGAGCTTTCGTCAACCATAGGCAAAACAATTGGGATGAACTCCTATCGCTATGTGAGTTTGCGATCAACAATGCCGATCAAGCGTCAACAGGTAACACGCCATTTTTCCTCAACCATGGATGCCATCCAGTTACTCCCTCGAGCTTATTGACGAAGCAGAAAGCTGGAGCTGGCATGGACACGAATGGTCCGCTGTCATGGCTGGATGGCCGCGTAGAGGCACTACGTGAGGCACAGGATGCCATCGTGGCGGCGCAGGCCCGGCAATCATTGTATGCGGATCGAGGACGGGTGGAGGACGCCCTGAAGGAGGGGGATGAGGTGTTGGTCTTCAGGGACTTCCTGCTGACGCCCGAGGAACGAGACAGGCCTTCACACAAATTAAGGCTCAAGTGGTATGGGCCGTTCAAGGTGCAGAAGAAAGTGGCCCCGAATGCGTACAGATTAGCTCTTCCAAGAATCATTCGGGCCCATCCAGTGTTCAATATTGCTGCCCTCAAGCTGTACCATGGCAATGAGATACCGGGTCGTACTCAGCCGGCACCTCCACCCCTAACCGATGCGGATGGCCATACGCGGTACATTGTCGAAAAGGTGTTGTCGCACAAGAAGAGAGGACGGCGCACGCAGTACCTAGTGAAATGGAAGGGCTACCGAGATGCCACCTGGGAGCCGGAGGAATACTTGATGGATGAGGCAGGAAACGCTATTATTCCGCTGAAAACCTACCTGGACCGTTTTTCATAAAATTGCTATTTAATTGGCAGCCACAGTTGTATTGCTAGTTTCTACGTGTTGCAATTAGAATGTAGCATTCTGCATGATTAAGGATAGTGCTTCCCTGCCAGCCAGGGCGTTATTTGCAGAGGACATGCACTGGGTGTTGAGTTCATCAGGGTTGTTTTCGGCTACCATGCATTCCACATATCCATGCATGATCATTAGTTACCATAACTGTTCCTTCGAATTGGTACTGTTCTGACAGTTGAGAGGGGGGAATGGTGTAACAGATTCACTGTTACTACTAACACTAGGAATAGGATACACTTATCACCTGCTATTATCACGCTGCTGCTGTTAGGTGTTATGTCCATCATTGCTTGTTCATGTATATAAGAATGCATTATGGCAAGGATCATTGCTTATTCCAAGAATCACTACTGAAGTTAGTTGGACTGTTACAGAGGTACTGTTAGCACGAAATTTGGCGATGAGGCCCTTGTGCCTTGTGCCACACGGTGTCAAAGGCATTGGAGAGGTCGAAGAAACAGATGCGGGAGACCTGCCGCTGGTCTTTCAGAGAGCATATGTCTTGAATTGTGCGGGACAATTTCAGGAATGTGTTGTCTTTACGACGAAAGCCAGATTGTGAGGGGTGAAGAAGAGGGGAGAGATGGTCATATAAGCGGTCGTACACTATTCTCTCTGGTAGTTTGGAAACACAGGACCGGAGGGAGATTGGTCGATAATTGGAGAGGTTGTTCTTGTAGCCTTAATTTTGTACACTAGAATGACAGAGAGCGGAGTCCCCCGGTCCGATAGAGTGCTCAATGCAGAAGCAGAGCAGTAACACACGAGCCACAGAGTACCACTCGTCTGGTTTGTTGTAATCTTTAAAATAGTTTCATGCCAGATGGCAATCTTCAGACAACACTGGACTGAGAGTGGCTGACTTCCATCATGTGACGGGAGTGTGACGGGAGTGTGACAGAGGAGAGAAATAGGTTAAAAAGAATGGATAGTGGGCAGGCAATTGTGTACCTCAGTTTCCTGAGGATCTCATTGGTGATCCGATCAGCTCCCAGGGATTTGTTCAGAGGCAGCCTTGCAAAAATTATACTTGTAAACAGTCGATGAGGTAATGATCAGGGAGTGCAATGTACAGTGCTGGTAACTGAAATCCGACCACTGAGCGGTGCGCTCACATCGCAAAGACCCAACATGAAACGAAATTGAGACCGCTAGAATGCGAACGCATCGCTAAGGGGTCGGATTTCAGTTGCCAGCACTGTAGTTTCTGGTGGAGGTGGGGAGTAAATAGTGGGAATGGGAGCATTAGGGTCGACCTGTACGCCAGCACTGACGAAGTGGTGGTTCAATAAGTTGCCAATGGATGCCGGAGAGGTGCTTGTTCGACCATTTGGGCCGATCATCTTCGAAAGTATGACTCGGGCGCTGGTAGGGTTCCGGAATTCCGTAGTTGACGAATGAGCAGTTGAGCCACTACTCTTCTTACAAAATTAATTCCGTGCAACGGTGAATGGACTTATTGAAGCATCATCAAACTGTGCATTCGCCTCCATCCTACACTGGCTTCATTGCCTACAGCAGTTCACATTTTTGACGGGGACACGCTGGGACGCGACGTAAGGAGTGGCGGGAGCCATTGGAGTATTCCGAGCAGCCAACACGAATGTTGCGGATGACGCAAGAACTGACATAAAGGTGCGAGGTTTCTGGACCAGGGCCCAGAGCGCATGTGTGGATGTTGGAGGTTTTCATCTGGATGCTGCGTCATATGCAAAGAAAACAGTTGACCCAATTCTCCTCGAACACGAACGGAGAAAGAAGTTGGAATACGCCGAGTGTATCATACATGTCGATCGTGGGACCTTCACTCCCCTCATCTTCTCCACGACCGGATGTGCCAGAAACCAACCGATTTCTCAAGCGTTTGTGCGGTATCATATATGCTGGCTAGCAACGACAACAAGAAATATGGAGAAAATTATTGATGTGCTGTATCCGGACTCGGTTAGCATTCGCTTTGCTAAGGGCCCGGTCAGACTGCGGCTAAATCGAAATAATCCTGGGATTATAATCCGAATCTCCATAGTAACTTGCCGCCAGAGCGGCAAAAGCGAGAGTTGACGCTCCAAAAAAAGCAAGAAAAAGAAGAGTTAATCTAGCCAGAACCATAGTATGACACTTGTTGATCTAGGTGCTGGTTGGACTTTTGGATACTCTGGTTGGAGGAAGAAGCTTGCTTGGCTGCTGAGTTGCTTGGTTGCTGTTTGGTCTGGAGCTGACTGGGGCTCCAGTTATATCTTCAGGTTGGCTGAGTTGGCAGTGTCCTGCCATTGGATGAAGTCCTGGTCCAGGTCTGGTCCTTAGCGCTAGGGCTGGGTGGACTTTTTAGCACTGCCGATACATCCGACTCGATACTAGGCAGGGAGCCCAACATTTTTGTCTCAGATTCAGTCAAGGCGGATACACGAGAGTTAGTTCTCGTGGTAGCTCCGGGCATGGCAAGTTTCCGACACTACTCTACTTCTATTTCTAATCACTGATCTCGTCTTCTTCCAGTCCGGCCTGATGCCGGCTGGGCTGCAAAAAAGGGGAAAAAAGGAGAGCCCGAAAAACGCGTGCCTCACTTTTCAAAATCCAATGTAGAGCAACTGAACTGCAAAGGTATTCACTGATATTCCTTGTTTTCCTCATTGATTTGCTCACTCTCAGTTGTCCTATTCGTCGTGTTATTTCTCCTTCTCTGCTCACTTTGTATTCTCATATTCTCATCTTAATTTTAAAACTCTACAGAATGGAGACCCCCTCGATAGGCCTAAACGGCCTCTGGGGAATCCTAAATTATACAAAACAAACCAGACGCGCGGTACTCTGTGACTCGTGTGTTACTGCTCTGCTTCTGCATTGAGCACTCTATCGAACCGGAGGACTCCGCTCTCTGTTGTATTTTATCTGTATTGGGTGCTGTTGTAGTTTTGGAGCGGAACTACATTACATACATAGTGTTTCGTCACTTTCTTTTGGGTTACATATTTTCCTTTTCTGGTTTTCTGAGTTTGCATTTGTATTGGTTTTTCATCCATTGTGTTTCTTTTAGGGAATTGACTCGGATGGAGAGCCAAGGATTAATTCATAGAAAAGAAAAAAAGGACCAAGAACCTACAAAATACGCTATAATGTCCACTAACAGCACCAGTTACTAAGCAACCAGCTCATGCGATAACATTGCACGACATTGACCGACGGTACTGACGTTCTACGACGAGCTGACTAACAGCTCTAGCACATCTTTTTGGATGCGCACTCCAACAGCCTTCCAACTAGGAAGGTTCTAAGTTATAGAAATAGCATAAGGACCATCGGTCAGTGTCGAGGAATGTTATCGCATGAGCTGATTGTTTAGTAACTGGTGGTGTTAGTGGACATTATAGCGTGACTTGTAGTTCCTTGGTCCTTTTTCTTTCGGAGAATTGTGTTTGCCCGCACAAGAGGCTACAGCACACCAGTGCTGTGTGCAAAGGTCTGGGCAGTAACAGAATGAGCAAAGGAGAGGCGTGTATTAAAGGATATGCGGACTGGTTGATCTTGGAGAGCGAAAGGCCGGTCAACTGTGGAGGGTCTATACGAGGCCAGAACCACTGTGAGCCGGTGAGCAGGACAAATGCGGGTGGTGACAGCATGCACATGTGTCTACAGGACAGTCTTTTTGTCCTTGCTCAATGCAAGCAGCACCATTACTGGACTGTTTTGACTGGCCGTTTGACGCGAGCATCGCTTGGCCCGACCAAGGGTCTGCAGATCTCATTCCCGCATTCTGACAGCTCCATCTGTCAAGGACATTATTTTCGTGAAAGTCAACGGGCAGAATTCATCAAAACTGGTGCGGAAACCGTTGAAATCAGCAACCCAGCCAACACGCATGACGCCCGTATTTTTGATCATTGAACCATTATGATACAAAGCAAGGGCGGCTTGTCTTTCCTCAGAATCATCCATGAGAATTTTGCTTCGACAACGATGGCGACAGCGGATTGTGGAAAACGGTAATGTAATTTCAGGCGGATTGGAAATCAAAAAGAAAAAACCTTTTTGAAACCAATTCTGTTGGAATTCGCCTGGGGCAAGTTGCGTAATACACTCTGATGTTGTTGCTGGTTGGCTGGATGTTATTGTACTTCTTATACGGTATTCTGGCCAGCTGTCCTTTGCAATGATAAAAATAAAAATCCGCCCTCTCCATTTTTTCTAGAACAAACGGTGGTCATGAAGTATATTCTTTGGCTTGGCCTAAAACATTCAAACGGGATAACGACCTACATGCAATAAGATGGTGGCGAAGGGTTGCACAAGATACCGCTACATGATAATTGACGAACTGTACTACGGTACAGGGGGTCAGGGAGGGAGAACAGAACAACCTGCAGTAAGTCGAGCTACTCCCTACAGAATGTTTTAGCATCTTCCTTTTATTTTTTCATTCAGACCCGGCACATTCGGGCTGTCCACCTTCTCCCTGAAAAAATAAATTAACGAGAGAGCTCGGAAGCTCAGGGCCCTACGCTATGCTTTGTTGCCTAGCTCATCGTGCATGTTGTTAAAACTGTTTGATTAGCTACATCATTGGATTGCAAAAAACGTTTCAATGAGTTTCTGAAGTAACGTTTTTCTGCATAGCTACGGGACCGGCGCTGACTCTGCCGATCATGGGCGTTCTGGAGTCGGACGGGATGTTTGTTCTGACGTTCCATGGACCGGCGCTGACTCTGACGATCACGGGCGTTCTGCAGTCGACGGGAGGTCTGTCCTGACGTTTCCTGGGACCGGCGCTGACACTGCCGATCACGGGCGTTCTGGAGTCGACGGGATCTCTCTTCCGACGTTTCCTGTGACCGGCGCTAACTCGCCCGTTCACGCTTATTGTTCTGGAGTCGACGGGACCTCTCTTCCGACGTTTCCTGTGAAATTCCGAACAGACCCTACCCTGCAAGACTTGAAGGGCATTCCGAACAGTCCCTACGAGGTGATTTGTAATAATTTTTACATGAAAGTAAAAAAGGTTATCATTCCGGTGCCCTGTCGAGTTTTGAAGTGTGCATGGTCTCATTCTGTCACTATGTATATCCTCTATCCACGTATGTACTTCTTGATCGAACACCACAAACATGAGAGACACAGTGTGGGGTTTACTTTGCATGCATTTTTTCACCCAGAAAAAGTGTGTACAAAATTTTACAAGGCAGTAAAATAGGGTCTAACATGAACAAATATGACCTAAATGTGTCAATAAGCTTGCAATGGGAAATCAAGATACATCTGAAGCAAGCCACATGCAGAGAAAGCAGACTGGTTTTTGGAGGTTGCCCAACGTATTGGTTTCTGTATGTCGTCAACTGCGGTTCAAAACGGTAGGGTATCTTTGACCGCCTGCCGGCATTGTAGAGCATGAGCACGCAGACCTTGTCTTGCTGCTCCATTTCTTTCAACTTGCAGTGCATCCTCATGCGTGAAATAACCACACTAAGCAAAGATACCATCCATGATGCGCGCCAGCCGTCCCACGACAGGGTGCCTTCGTGCATATGGGCCACAGTGCATTTAACCGGCACATACTGACAATGTTGAGGCTTCCATACTCTCCAAGACAAGTGCAGTGACTCCTTCACCTGATGCATTTACTTCTGTGTTGGAAGAAGACTGCAGACCACCCTCAATGGGTGCTCCGCCGTCAACACCCAACATACATTCATGCCGCATTTCCTGCATTTGCACTTTGCCATCGTGATCTCTACCAGCACTTCTGAGCTAGCAAGCTGAGTTTCATACGTAGATCTACTTTTTTTTTTTTTTTTTTGACAGTGAGGAAAATGTTATCAACTCCAAAGCACGAAAAAGGCCAAAAACTAAACCAAGAACATATGCAATAACATGTTATTTATAAAGACAGGACAAGTGAATAATTAGTCAGTCCATTGTTCATGATGATCTCCGACGGTTACGTCGGCAAGCGAGCCTCCGCCACTGCCAAAGCAGCGTGGGCTCCGCAGGAGGGTGCAAATTTCAAACCAAAATTTAAACGCCTACAACCGCGAATGCACATGATACAGGATTTCAGAAGGCTGAAGGAAATCCTGCATCTAACAAATGCCATAACATGAGAGTAATGCTCACCCCTCTTCTCCGCCAACAGATGAGCAATTCGTTTGTACAGTGCTGTTGATGCCGGACCCATTCCGCCACTGGCTGACATGACCGCCGGAACAAAGGAGGCTTGCTCAACCTGCCTCCACCCGCTCCTCATAGTGCCTTCTCTTTTCTTTTTCATGTCGCTGATACACAATAGTATGTGGTGCAGATCGATTTGAGCGTGAGTGAGGATTAAAAACCCGTATATCAATAAGTGTACGCTCAAAACGACTGCCCCACAAACCATTGGCAGCGACATCCAACCGGGCACGGTCTTCCACATTTGCGGTCCGGTAGCGAAGACGCTCCCCCGTCAGCGGTTGCAGCAAGGGCTCGATGGACACACTGGTGCACACCTCGTCCAGCAGCCGGGCCGTGACGTCCCGAATACCATTGTGTCTAATGGAGGGAAACCCTCCATAGGGGCACGACAGGGAATGCGCGACAGTTGCCTCTTGGCCGCAAGAGCAGTGTGACGGTACCCTGGCCGGTGTCCATCCGTAACGGAGGCAGAGTCCGTCCCAAAACTCTCCCTTTGTTAAATTAAAATGATATTTCTTAAGTGGACGGCACGTCAGCCAGCTCGACGACCCTTTCTCCTTCGCGACGTCTATGACATGTCGTAGCGACTCCGACGCACTGCCCGATATCGCGTCGAATTCCAGTTTCTGATGACGTCGAGAAGATGCCTTGGCGTCTCTCTTGGCCGATCTGATTAACACTACCGAGTCACCGATGGAGCCATCCCCTGACAAGATTCTCCGAGACAAAGGGTTGGTCATCCGAACCGACGAGTCGTATTGTTGGCATAGGGACACAGGGTTAATCAAACCGAGCCCACCCAGACGACACGGCAAAGCCATAAGCCGTCGGAGGGTGTCGCCTGGGGTGCACGGCAAGTTAAGGCGGGAATCAGTTCAGACTTCACAATGTCCTCCAGCGGTTGGAACATGGGTTCGGGTACCTTCATGGTACGACAGAGGAACGCCCATCTACCCCTGAGGCCCGTCACATACGCAGAATACGCAGCCTGCGGCTGGGTTTGTGCAAATACTGCTAGCTTCTTCAGTTCCCCCATCCATTCGTCCACCTTTGTTTTGATATAGCTTTGAAGAAAGCTGTCCCTTCCGATTGCTGCGCCAAGATATCGTGATCCCTCGTCCGTTATCATTACACCAGTGTCTCGAAACAATTCAGTCGCCTCCTGGTAACACCTTTCCTTGACGACAAGGACCGATTTCTTTGGGTTTACGTAATATCCATATGCCGGTCCTCTCTTGTCCATTATGTCCCACCATAGACGGAGTCTGCGAAGACGAGCAGCAGCGGATGAATCGTCCGCGAACCATGACTGCACCGCACCCGCCTCATCCGCCAAACGTATCAAGGGCATTATTCCCAACGCGTACATGTACATTGCAAGGGGATCACCCTGTGTTGTCCCTTCTTGCGACAGGATACTTTCACCGTCCACGTAGAGATGAGCTGGATCACGGTAGGTATTAATAAGAACGGTAGCAAGTGATGGACACAAGTGCCGAACATTTCTTAAGCAAGTCTGTCGATTTAGTCTGTTGAACGCATTACTTGCATCCGCCATCAGAATTCCTTCGGTGTCATCCAGCTCAAAGGCCTGCTGCATCGCATGTATTCCCGCCTCTATACCGCAATCCTGGCCAGCGCATAGCTGTATACACCCAACCGCCTCCTGAACGGCTTGGCCTACGACGGAGAGGATGGCCTTGCTTATAATGCGTCGAGCGACCTCACCTATTCCAATCGGCCGGACACCGGGTTGCTTGTCCAACGCTATCAATCTGCACGCAGTGAAAGCCGACAAAGATGCTGGGTGCACGTACGTGGAGGCTAAACGCCTTGCACACGATGCTAGTGCATCGCAAAGGCCCTGGGAGGCGTCAGAGAAACTAGCGCAAAAATGCCACGTAGATCTACTGAACAGCTAATTATTTACCTGTATGCCATGAGCATCAGCAGCTTCGGATTTGGATTTGAATCACCTTTCATGATAGGTGAGTGAAAGACACTTTTTGTCAAAATTGCAGTTTCTGACCTTCACCTTTTGGCTAATCTCTTCTTCAGCCATGCTACTTTGACGGTGTGACAGACTCAATGCTGGCATAGGTGACCAGCCTAGGGTTTCCACCTGCCGTAGAATATGCTCGCTGGCTCTTGGACGTCCTTCAAGCATCCATTGAGGGATATTTTACCTCATTTACCACAAGTTCACGAACTTCGATCCATGATTGATATCTCACAAGGCCGTGGAAGAATCAATTCCGCTAAACGCTCATGATGCTTACAAACTACATTACAATGGCAACTCACTTGTCTGTCGAACTAACCAAAACACTTCATGGGAAGAATGCAATCGCCCTCAACAATGATATTTTACTCGATTTGTAAAATAATATGCCATGTACATTTTTTACAAATCACCTCGTACCCTGCAAGACTTGTGGGGCATACCGAACAGACCCTACCCTGCAAGACGTGTAGGGCATACCAACGGGAGTAATCAACGTACAAGTACATGTTTGCAATGAGCTCATGGCGAATTGAACTGCGGCTGCTGAAGTACTAGCTACAGTATGCGGATGAACACAGTCGTACTTTCGCGTATTCTGTTAGACTCGCTTGAGTTGAGAGGTTTCGCGGTATGATTTTTCCACTTGCGCTTCGAAATCTGACATTGGAAATTGATTGAAGGGTTCGTCCGTTCGCACACCACATCCGAGGAGAAGTTTCTTGGTACACCAACATGACAGCGAGCGAAAAGTTGCCTTACGGGCGGAATATCACCCAAAGCCCGCACTCACACAAATGTCACACTGTGACATGCATAGATGATTTGCTTGACCATAGTTGACCTTCCTCATTGCCAAAGAATTTCATCCGGGCCGACTACTTAGCTCCAGCCGATTTCGAAATGCGTGACTGTCACGAGGCCATACAGGGAAGAAGTCGCGCAATGCCAACCGACGGATACCCTGCTACAATCATCCAGTCAGCTCGTGCACATCATTGTCAAAACCTCCTCGTGTGACATCATTCTGATCATTCAGTTCTATTCTATCTTTAGGTATGGTGTATCGCTCTGGGTGGCCGGTCGACAGTTGTAACAGCTTGTGGCAGTAATCAGTAATGCAGCGACTCGAGTCGTGAAGCCCCCGCAGCACGTCAAAGTCACACACAGGCTCGTGGAGCGTAGGAAACTCGTAAACGAGTTATGCTGGTAACAAAACGCCTTGACACGCATTCACGGATATCACCGGCTCATCCCCTACTGTTCGTACCTGCGCGCCCAGCCAACGCGCAACACCACACTCCGGTGCATGGGTGAATCCACGATGCCCGAGCTTCCGAACGCAACTCTCATTACTCCGGCTATAGTTCGGCGAAGGGACTTCATATCTCACCACTTGCTTCGAGTTCCTGTTGTACTTCTTGTCGCCGGTTCAGAGGAGTTCTCTTTCACCCTCCCTCCCTTTCTCTCTCTCTCTAGGGCACTCTTTCCGCAGTTGCTAGTGGCATCGCAGAATGGAGCTATGGAAGAAGAATCTACCGACCCTTCTTTGCGGCGTGCTGCTGATGATGATGATGACAGCGCTTACCTCGGAAGCTCGGGATCAAAAAGGTAAACGACGTTGTCAACCCGTCGCTGACTAGAACAATTGTTGTAGAGTTGTCTCACGGCTGATTGGTTTGATCCGAGACGCCCATTCTCTTAACGGTCTGTCGTGGCCAGGGCCAGGGCCATATTGTGAGTGTACGTGTCCCTGATACCTTTGTCATTTGTCTGATCAATAGCTAGCGTCTCGGGGCAGGCCAACTAGCGTTCACATACAACATGTGTTGCATGAGACGAGGACAAATTTCAAACAAAGACCCATGGCGCCTGCCCATCTGCGTGCTGTTACTCGCCATTCTAAATAGTTGCCATCTGCCACTCTACCGGGTTTGGCCACTGCAAGACCCAGTCGAACTGTGTGAAAATTGTTCCAAATTGCGAGGTGTGAAGAATGTACAAGAGCCCATGTTTACTCGCGCTGAGATCTGCGCCATTGTCTGTTCGCCATGGCCCATGGTGTCTGGTTACAGGAGGTGTGAAACTGCTTGGCGCCAGGGCCTGCGCTCTCTATATGATAGGTGTCGCCTTGCGTTTTTTTCCAGCAGCGTAAGGCACCTGGCGGACGATGATTAGATCTGTGATGTGGTTGGCTGCCTGCGATATGGCAGATGCGCAAAAGAAAAAGATGGTGTCCGCCAACAGGAGCTCTTCATACCGTACTTGGGCTCTCTCGTCTAAGCATTCCAACGACCATGACTCCTACATGTGTGAGGGTTTTCAACGCCGTATGGGGCTTGGTGATGACTGTACGCGCGCTTTTCTCTGGCGGAAAGATTAGGGCGTGTAGTTCCATCCTAAAACTTTTCTCTCCTATTTCGGCGACAGCTTGGTACAGGATGACTGCATAATCACCAGGCAATCGAACAAGCGCATTAGCACGCTCAACGGCTACGTGCCCGGCAAGCTTTGTCGAGTTGTTGCGCATGGAAACGCTTGCGGCGCAGCTACGCAAGTACATGTACGTGCCCGCGTCGCCAACGCGGCCCCAACGATAGTTATCGCTGCCCGATCATTTGTAGGTGCACCACTACACTATTTTGGCTGACGTAAGCATCTCGGCCGTTAGTACCAGTACTACCAGTACTAGTAGCCGCTACAATACTTCCAAGGATTGGTGGCCGTGGCTGCAAGGAAACACATTCGCTGCTATCCCGTAGACCTGGTGTCATGCACCCCGCGCAGCTCACTGTTCACGGCAGACAGGAGACAGATGGTTGCTGACAGGCAACCTGTGTGAGTCACCTAACCATACACCACGATCGGGCAGGCAAGTCGACTTGTGAGACCGCAAAGCTTTACGAGCAGTGGTGGTGTGATTAATTTTTCTCTTAGCTGACGCACCTATTCACCGCTCACTCACACGCTATGGAAGAGGTGGAAGAAGGGAGGGGGGGGAGGGGGAGTGCAACGCTTGCGTTAAATTGCTAGCCGCAAGGATATCGCTGGTACGAAGTGGTACAATGTGGTTCAGCGAGGATACAATAATGTGTTGAGGAGGTACCTAACAAAACGTATTGATGTGCATGATTGTCATGTAGATCTACATTGCTTATGCTTTGCTTGTGTGTGTGTGTTGGGGGGGGGGGGTAGTGTTGTGTGGTACATGTACATTATTCTGTGCTTGAGGCAACGTGGTAATGACACGCACCGCACACACACACACACACACACACACACACATACACACACACACACACACACACACACACACACACACACACACACACACACACACACACACACGCACACACACGCACACACACACATGTGTATAGCACTGTGGAGGAAGCACGTACGTATTCTTGTGTTCATGCAACTGACAGTGAAACGTGACTGGTGCAGCACATGCACGCTGTTCAGTCATTTTTTGACAGTACGGAAAAGGTAGAATCCCTGTCAGGCCCTGGCTGCTTACAAGTTACATGTCAACGTGTCCTCGTCCTTTCCATCATGCTGTAGCAGGGCGCCTGTCATGTCACATTGTGAATCCCAATGTGCCCTGTGGCCTGCGCGCAGAGCCCGTCAGGATCGCCAGTCATGTACAAGGCTGGCCAGAAAAATCCAACCTCACGAATAACGTAGTTCCCAGTCGGAGTGCCCAGACCAGTGTACGTGTACGTGTGTGTACGTGTGTGTATTGCTAGTCGGAGTGCCCAGACCAGTGTACGTGTGTGTATTGCTACGGCTGCGAAGCCGCGGGCGCTATTTTATTCATGAGGTTGGATTTCTTCGGCCAGTACTGTGCATGTACAGCATGATTGTACAGAGCCAGAGGAGGTACATGTATACAATGGTGTAGTGTAGTCAGTAGTACCAGTTTAGCCTGCTACTGACGTTACTACTAGTACTAGTGCTAGTGCTAGACTAACAGAGACTAGACTAGACTAGAGAGCGCTGAATGCATGTGATGGGCAGAGCCGAATACTGTACACAAGAAGTACTAGTACCACACAAAGGAAAGCAAGGGATGAGTGTTACGGTGACTCGGCGAGTTGCATGGTTTAATTAACTGACCCACAATCATCAGGCAACAGGCAAGGAGCTTGGAAGCAGCGACTGTACTGATGCCGCGCGTGTTGTAGGCACATGACTACATTTGTATATGTACATGTAGATTGTGATGAATCCGGCACCCTGACCTTCAGGGAGTGATACAACTGTGTAAAGGTGTGGATTTCGCGAATGGGATTTTCGTTCTTTGACCACTTTGCTGGTGGGCTGGTCTACTCACCTCCCATTGCTGTAGGAGCTACATTGTACATGTGGATCTGCGTCTTTGAGCTTTGCAGGGTGGGGACGTTGCTACGGATGCTGAAAGTTCAGTATAACTGAGTCTCAAGAGAACCGTGAAATATTTTTTGAGGGACCGGTAGACCGCGGCAAAACATCTTGACAAGCATATCCAAGCTAGGAGTTGTGATTTTCATGAGAGGTTTTGAACACTAATTCGGACAAAAGTGGGTTTTCAAAATCCAGTGGGGACTGTATTGGATGAAAGGACTTGATGAGCGGTCAATTTCTAGCCACATATTATCAGTCAGTATGGATGCAATGAATAGGCTATACACATGTACATGCCTTGGATCTAGGCTTCCTAGCCGAGTTTTAGCCGTGGGTGTTTGACCTTCAATGAATCCGTTTCGTGCAGATTTCTGGTACTGATTGGGCCTGAATGCCTGTTTCAGAGCCTCCAGCGTTTTGATGCACTCATTTTCCTGCCCAAAGCATGACAGCTGGCTCCGAGACGCGAGCTGTAGGTGTCAGATTGTGCAAGAGAAGCGATCACATTTCCCAGGATATGTTGACATTATGAGCACATCCAGTCCCAGAGAAGACGTAACTCGAATCTCGTTCAAGATCACTTGCGGGTAGGCAGCTGTCAAGGCCAGAGTTTGTTTACAAATTCATGACAACCGAGCATTCACATTCAGCCTGTTGTTGGCCTGCAACGGGTAACCCTCAAGCCACTCTCTGCACTAAAGACAAGTGACTTGTGCAAAGGGGATCCCTCATCACAATCTTTTTCTGTCCGATTGATTGGCGGGTAACATTACTATGCATGGTGGCATTTGCGTCACCTCTACTATCCCCTTGGACGACAGAAGAGCGAAGACGAATGACACTGGAAACTGCATGTTCCAGAAACCCATGACTGAGACCTTGCAATCCCGTGCGAGGATCGCAACAGTATTCGTTGTTTAACAGGTATACACTGACGAAGGGGATGTACCAATTTTACATATTAATGTTTATGACCGTATTGTAAATTTCGTATCACACCGAAGTTTTCAACTGGAATTTGTCAAACATCTTCGCTAGCACGGGGGGCTGCCGGCAACACCTCTAGGGCCTTCGCCGAGGTCCAGTCTCGTGATCCCTTTCGAGGACAGCCAAGCAATGGGCACATAATACCTGGACCCCCATCCTTCCGTGGTTGCACATCGTGCATTCGTACATTTAGAGAGGTGAGGTGTCAGGAGTCCCTGTGCGGAAAGGCTGCAAAACGAATACTGCATAATACTGCAGCCATCCGGGACCTGACTCCTGAAGTAGCCGGTCGCACAAGGCAGGTTGCATCATACGAGTGTGGTCGCTGAAACCGGTTTTACTGGCGACTTGTGCTCATGTCAGCACGTACACGTATGCATTGTACTAACGAGTAACCATGGTAACGTCCGCAAAATGATGTACACGTACAGGCCAAGGTATAATGGGATACCACGACGCACGAGTGTTTTGTTTTGTGTGTTTTTTTCTAATTTTATGAAAGTGCACATGCCTACATAGAATGGTAGAGAACCACAACAATAACATCAAGAGAACATAGGGGACTACAAACGGCGTGTAGGTGCTATTGAGCTGTGCCGGTGAGGTGAAGTGCGCTCCCCCGCCCAATGCCAATGGTCTCGGGATCAAGGTGTGGTAGGAACGTAGGTATACTTCGGAGCCGGTAAGCATGGCACATTGGCACTGTAGAGTGCGAGCTAGCGCAGTCAGTAGCAGGATTGTCTTGCACAACTCACCAAGTCTGCTAAGTTCCGGCTCACTTACCACTACACACTGCACACTGCACTGGCTGACCAATCAAAACCTAGACGGAGACGAGTTGACGCAACTCTGGAACCTACGGCAATCAAGAAGCTGCCAACTGTCTTCTGAAGACCAGCTTGACGAGCACCACACGTCCAGGACCTGCTGTTGATTATGGCGTGATGGACGGCTTGACCCCAGTGCCTGTGGGTGGCTGTCTCCTGATAAGTACCGGTTGGAGGCTGCAGTCACTAATAATATTTAATATACCGTGCCAACACATGGCCAGGGTCTGGGATCAGTCCTGTCTAGAGTTCACTAACTAACGGGCTGCCATGCTTTCATGGCATGCACACCAGGCAACACCGCTACAGTCTACCTTGTATCATGACCGTCGACTCATGGCCTCTGGGCCAATCCTAGCAACATACATGTGCATGTAAACTGATACAGGGCTGATCGCCGAAATCCGGTCTGGGGGGTCAAGTTCACACCCTGCTCCATCTCGCAGCCCAGTGTGCGTAGGTCTAGTTTTGCACAACGGCCAGACCTTACTGGACAGACCTGATCGGATTTCATTGACCACTACTGTGCAATGTCATGTAGATGTAGATGTTATGGCTGCTAATCTGCTCATCCTGTCCTGTTTCTGTCACGCTCAACGCTCTCTACTAGTATACTGCACACTACGTGGCATACGGGATAAGGGATTCATTCAAAAGCAGTTGAGAGACGAAAAAAGAGACTAAGCGGAAAAGACTCCCGGAGATAATTCCCTCGGTCGCAATATACGAGTAGACAAAGAGGGAGAGGAGATGCGTACCGTCACTACGCCAAACGCTTTGACTACAGCGGTCAGAGCAATGCTGATATATAGGCAGACTCGACAGTGTGCTGACGGTACCGGTTACAAGTACATTTATCTTACCATAGACTTTGACCATAGTGATGACCTTTGAACATTAGTATTACTTCTTCAACACTACTAGTGGTACCGTACCAGTGCTTTAGCCGTGATGTCGCTAACGAGATGCCCGATGATCAAGGTCACATCGTCCAGCTTGGCTTCCGCTCGGCGCCTCGGAGACTTCCCGTGATCAGCGAGGTAACAAAAGCATTGCGCATTGTACTATTCGTATTGTCTACTACACACGTGACTTTGAAAGCATGATACAAGGAGCCAATGACTAAATCCGGGGAGCGTGTGACAAACGCACTTACTCTGCATTATTGGCCGTGGCGGGTGTCACACGATTTGAAGAAGTTGAGACATCATGAGAGCTGGCCAGCCCGGCCAAGCGTCACGCTGTCAAAAACTAGGAGAAGCACGGTACCAGGACAAAGTGCAGTCATGCTGCTCAATGAAATCCGACATTTCAGTTACGTTTGCACACTGCAACAGTTTACACTCCCAGCGTCCATAGGTCTAGGACGCAAGGCTTGGCATCCACCTGCTTGATCGGATTTCATCAAGCAGGACTGTGCTATGGCACTGTGCCCGTGCATGAATCACTACATGTACATGTACCGGTTATACTATTACATGTAGTACGTTTCTGTCGAGGTCAGTCTTGCATGCTGGCTCCGCGGCTTTGCTCATCCGAAACCATGGCTTCAAAGACAGTGCATAGAAGGATACACAATGCATGCGGAGCACAGTGGCTGGATACGTTTCACAGCATCGTAATACGAACTACATGTACACTGAATCATAATTCCACATCATGATATCCGGCAGTGTGTTGATCACTCTATCCGTGTTCCTTGTGTGTACATGGTACATGGTGAGTGTGCCACACCATCAAGCATGCTGAAGACAATTGCCTCCCATATCAGCTGTGCATGTCTACAAAGTCATGTACATGTATATGAATGACTTGGTCCTGCAGCTGGTGACATGATTAGACACTGTAGGAGTTGGGTAGTCCTGTACAATACTAGTGGCGTGATTGTGCTCATCATGAGGTGTACAGTATTGTATCACTTTAATTTTACACAGTAGACCATTCCGTAGCCGATACCTCTCCGCAAAGAAAAGCAGAACACAGTCATGTACTGGCCACACATTAAAAATGGTCACAATCAGGCTGGACCACGCTACCACCACTTCAAGGCGCCAGCATATTTTTCACACTGCCTCACCGGCACAGACTGTGACATCTGCACTCTGCAGCACCATGCATCATTATCATCTTAAACTGAGTTAGAACTGTGCTCCCTCGCCTCTGCTCTCCGGTCTCATTCCACACACCCTCTACACGTATCCAATGCGTTGGGTTTGTGACTGGCGCAAGGAAAAGTCTCGACGGATCACTGTGTAGCTGCTCTGTTAGTGTTACTTCTCGAGGTTTCCACAATGCTAAACTGAGTTGGTACTCTGCATGTCTGCATCCACCAGCCGGCCACAGATTGTTTGGTGGTCAGTTGACAGCATGTTACAAGGACGAGGACGCGCTGTGGTAAAAAAAAGTGCTGACTACAAGCATCACTGATTGGCAGAGCCCCGGCTTTGACGCGCATTAGTGTTAGGCATATACATGTACCAGGCTGATTGGTGTACGGGTCCGTGGCGTGTACAGGGTGCAGCCTGCGGGAGCTGCTCACACTCACAGGCACACGTACTTTGCGTGACCTTCACGGCAGCAATGGCATCATCAACAAAAACGTGCAAAGTAGTGACAGGATCCCTGGCTTAGTAATGATGCAACTGTCACCAGATATGGCGGAGCAATCAGATAACTACTTATACGTCCACTGGCACATGTATAATCACATGCCATCAGATAACTACTTATACATGTACGTCCACTTTCACATGTATCATCACATGCCGGGCGATTGCAACATCATTCTCTGTTGGTAGAATGAGCGAATCTTGTCTCCAGACAAGGAATTGGATTCCTTGCAGCGTGCGCGTCTGGACTATCGAGCCACGCGAGTCTGTCAGCCATCACCATTCGGGCGGGCATGTCTCTTAGGGTGGCTATCTCACCCGGGAAGCATCAGCTTGCATTGGTGCCATGCCTCGGGGCACGTACAGCAAGGATCTGTAGAAAAGAAAAAGGACCAAGGAACCACAAGTTACGCTAACACCACCAGCAGCTACTAAACAATCAGCTCATGCTTTACGTGGCCCTTTTTCTGTTCTAAGGAATTGGAGTCATCGTGAACATCCCGGTTCAGGTTCACACAAACCTACTCGTCACTAATCTCTAGGAGTCACGTCTTTTTGTTGTCAACCGTGGTTCCAAGTCCGCTTTACATTGCATGATCCATTCACTGCATGTCCAGCGAAAGCAGTTTTGGACTGTATGGTCCGGCCATGCCATGGTCCGTCATACTTTGAGTAGGGATATGACTGGCAGGCAGGCATGACCTCCTCAGCCTTAAACACATATCGGTGGTCAAAATGCTGGTCCGGCCAGTGCCTGATCGACCGGACCGGTTCCGCCGGGCTTGCGGCCTGTCCGTTGCAAGGCAAGACAGTGTCCCCGCTGGCCCGCAACCCGGGCAAACCAAATCCAACAACAAAACGGCAGGTAACACTGAGCCGCTACCTGTGAATGCGCACACAACACCCGGAAGAGCAGGGAAAACTGTGCCTTCACCACCGGCACCACACCACCAGCAACAGCACCGCCGCCATTACCGTATCAGCAGCATCTCCACAGCCATCGCCAGCACCACTGAAATTTCTTTTAAAAGCTTTCATTCCACCACCACCACCACCACCACTACCACCACCACTTCCATCATTACCACCACCACCACCACCACCACCACCACCACCACCACCACCACCACCACCACTAACATGGAACAGCCTCTTGTACGGGCAAGCAAAAACGCAATACATCAAAATTCAATTAGAATGAAAACAAAGGAAAATGAACACAAAGTGCACTGGAACTCAATGAAAAGGAACGCAAACTGCAGTGGAACACAATGAGTTTGGGGCCACCAATCGGAGAAGACCTCATAGAGAAAATGACCAAAACCCAAACAAACAGGAACAATACTAATTATTAACTGGTTTGAGGGAAAGAGACAAACGGGAAAAGTCTGAAGAAAAAATTGACTGTCACCACCAGGACTCGAACCAGGGACCCTCGCTTTTAGCCAGCGATGCTCTAACCACTGAGCTATGGTGTAGTCGTCATCCCAGCAGAGGCCGTTCAACGTTTTCTTCAGATTTCGTAACTCACACTTCCTGTGAATCCACACAGGCGGGTGGGACGCAGCCCTCACTGTAACCCACACACTTCACGTACAAACTAGCACGCGGGGAGCCCCAAGTCATAACATATTAACTGGTTTGAGGGAAAGAGACAAACGGGAAAAGTCTGAAGAAAAAATTGACTGTCACCACCAGGACTCGAACCAGGGACCCTCGCTTTTAGCCAGCGATGCTCTAACCACTGAGCTATGGTGTAGTCGTCATCCCAGCAGAGACTAATTATGGAATAAAATAACAAACAAACAGCAACTTAAGACACCGTACACATCAACGTACTCTAAGGGTATGGCAACGTGTTAAAAAGCTGTGGTGCTGGCGCTTGTATGATTCCCGCACCACCAGCACTATCACCACCAGCACTATCATCATCACCACCACCACCACCACCACCACCACCACCACTACCCCACCACCACCACCACCACCACCATCACCACCACCACCACTTGAATCCTGCTCCATTTCTTTATCCACAAACCAAACATGCATGAAACATACCCGAAAAGCACTAAATTCTGCCAGGTTTTCTGCCGGCATTATACGCCATGGGTTGCTGTGCGTTCTGCTGACGCTGGATAATGTATCATGCTCCAGAAGAGAAACGTTGAAGAGCGTACTACTAGCGTTCGTCCATCCATAGTAATGGTTCTTCTTTTCGAACAATTCACCAGCAACACACCACGACAGCAAGAACTTACCAAATACTTGTACTCCTGGCAAGCTTGTTTCGTTCCGTTCCACACGGTGCATGGGCGCGGATTCCAGGGGAGGGGGTTGTGGGTCTCTAATAATTTGGCAAAATGTACAGGTCTCAGTAGCCTGTTAGTGTTGTGCCCTGTTAACGCAATTCCTGACTGCTTATCACATTGTTACAGTCGCGGATAGTTGCTTCAGAACTCGTTTCACTGTGTTTTTCCTCTTTCTTTCTTTTTTACGGATTTTTACCCTATTGGGTGCCTCTTTTTTTCCTCGTGATTGGCTTGGCACTTGTGATGCTAGAACTAGCAGTTGTCTCTAGTAGGGTGTAATAGGGCTACTTCCGGTCAAGACCACTCCGCGTCTGTTAGTTTGCCGCCATCATTATGCGTTAGTGTACGCACACTACTCCAAATATCTGACGTGCAATATAGAACGTATTACTATGCTCAACCTTCATTATCCATGCAACAACTGGTTCTCACCTGATGAGTTCCCGCGATCTTTCATGTAACAAACAATTAAGCGTGTCAGGAGTAACTGCTTTCGGCCGTGGAGTGTTGCTGGTGATTTGTTCCGGTGCTGCTGTCTACACGCGTGGAATGGTCTCGTCTGATCCAAGAAGAACCGTCACTTCGATTCAGTGGGCTCCATCAAGTTGACCACATTTCCGCATGGTGCCAGATCTACATTGTACATACTTGCCAACCAACCGGTTTTTCCGGTATTTTACCAGAAAACTAGGGTCACTACCGACATAGCAGGGATTATTGATCGAAAAACTACCGGAAATTGGCACTGAACCAAAACATTATTCTTGAAGAATTACTGGCTCTCTATGATTGTAAGAAAGAACCCATCACGCGACGGAGCAGGGATGCGAGTGAAGTGCTGAAGAGCAAGCTTGTGCGCACATGCAATTCAAATATTGTATACTTTTTGGTGATCACTTCGTGCGTGAAACTCAAGAGTAAAAACACGTGTTTAAACCCTCTTAGTGTTGTTGCAACTAACGTTAGCTCTGCTGCTCACTCTATTGGACACCCTGGAATCTCTTTGTCACGTTTCTTGTATGTGTGTGCATGTATGTGGTGTGTGTGTGTGTGCGTGCGTATGTGTGTGTGTGCGTGTGTGTCACATTTGTGTGTTCATGTGGGTGACTGAACACACACGCTGGATGATGTTATTAATTCAGAAGGTTGTCCTACGGAAGTGGCTGGCGATGACCCGATCAAGTCCTGGCCAGACGGCAGACTGAAAGCTGTTGGGCTGTGTGAACGCCCCAGCACATGGGGACCACTAGTGGCAAATGACACGCGCCACTTGACGATAACCCCTAAGCTGGGCATAACCGGGAGCAATCGATTGACAATTGCCGCCTCCATTATCTTGACAGGTGAGAGTATGTCTGAAAGTGTTGTGCGAGTGAGTGGAGTTGTTCCACTTCCCTCTTCCCCAAATCAGTTTACAAAGATACGGAGACAGTTCTTTGTGCCACAACGATTCTCTTATTTTGTCAAGCCTCCCCCCCCCCCACCCCCACCCACACAACCCCCCCACACACACAACCCCCACAACGGTTCTCTTCTTGGTCACCCCTCCCCCGGGGCGGGGGTTGATCCCCCCCCCCCCGCCTCAAAGGTAATGATCATGTCATGCACAATCTTGTGGAGCACTCAGCATCCACCAGGTCTTTTGGCACGATTGCGTGTGTGGCATCTGTGTGTGTGTGTGTGTGCGCGCGCGCGTGTGTGCGCATTGGAGCATGTACGCGCGCGATGCAGATTGCACGACCGAATGCAATTTCAATATGCTTTTTGAATTCTCTCTTTCAGACGACTCGCCGCCTGCAGTGCGAGCAAACATCAATGTGTTTGCGAAAGTCGCATTCCTCCAAAACCGGTATATTCGTAGAACAGATTGCTATGAGCTGAGCAAGCAGGCAAGCATGGGTAAGTAATTGAATAGTATTTGCTGTGAGTGAACGTTACAGGAATAAAGTTATGAACCTAGCCTTCAGTGCGGCTCAATGAAATCCAGCATAGGGAGATCCGTCAGTCAAGTACGCGCCGGGCGTTGCGCAGCTCCACACCTGCAAACACTGGGCTGCGAAGAGATGCAAGGCGCAGACTTGACTGACGCGACCGAACTTCATTGAGCAGGACTGCGCATGTGTGTGTGTGTGTGTGTGTGTGTTGGGGGGGGGGGGGGCATGCTTCATCTACAGTCCTGCTCAAGGAAATCTAGTTGCATCACTTAAGTTTGCGCCTTGCACCATTTCGCAGCCCAGTGTTCACCGGTCTAGGGCTGCACCGGGCATATCGTGGCAGTGTTGTTGGTAGTTTACGTGAAAGCCACACATGACGTTCAAGTAGGCTCCACCAGCAAGCCACCTCCCAGGCCTAATTATGCAATGGCTCCGAGCGAAGAAAGTTTATGACATCATTCAATCTAATGCAGAGATACGTGTGTTTTGCAACCATGCATATACATGCTCACACATGCACGTACACACACACGCACACACACGCACGCATGCACGCACACACACACACACATTGTCCTCTGCAGGCATGATGATCCACTCCTCACGGCATATCAAGCGGGAGGTGGTCATTCCTAAGGGAACAACCTCGGCAGTCATATGGATACAAGCTGGTAAGTGCTAGTATAGTACTGTACAGGAGATTATTCACCATGAGTCATCGCTAGTTTAGTACTGTACAGGAGATTAATCACCATGAGTCATCGCTAGTATAGTACTGTACAGGAGATTAATCACCATGAGTCATCGCTAGTTTAGTACTGTACAGGAGATTAATCACCATGAGTCATCGCTAGTATAGTACTGTACAGGAAATTAATCACCATGAGGCATCGCTGGTATAGTACTGTACAGGAGATTATTCACCATGAGTCATCGCTAGTATAGTACTGCACAGGAGATTATTCACCATGAGTCATCGCTAGTATAGTACTGCACAGGAGATTATTCACCATGAGTCATCGCTAGTATAGTACTGTACAGGAGATTAATCACCATGAGTCATCGCTAGTATAGTACTGTACAGGAGATTAATCACCATGAGTCATCGCTAGTATAGTGCTGTACAGGAGATTGACGACCATGTGCCATCCAACATAATTAAAATTAAATAATAACTTTATTAGGATGACCCAAAGGCTGACCGTCTATCGGGTGTCCGTCGCATTGAAGGATGATGATACAAGAGAGTATAGATTGGGGGGGGGGGGGATAGCGGCATGCCAGCGGGTAGACGTGAATAATATGTCAGGCTGCAGGTTCTGCTGTGTCGATGCACACT